>NW_010128097.1:0-18625 GCF_000699245.1 Pterocles gutturalis
AAGATAGACCACATCTACTGCTTTACCAGGCAAGACAAGGAGGGAGAGTACTTAAAAGTATCACCCTCTCACCAGCACCTCAAGAAAAAAAAGAAAAAAAAAAAAACAAACAAAAAAAAACCAACCAAACACCACACCAAAACCAAAACGGAAAACATACACCCACTTTGAGTGAGAGCATAGACATTAAATCTCAAAGACCTCTTCACAATTGATTTGTTTGTCATGATCACCTTTTAGAATTAATATGTTCTCAAATGCATCTGTTTTCCACGTTCCTTACCCTTAATATAAATTAGGAATCTGACAAGGAAAGAAAGCTTTTCAAATATTAATGGTACACATAAATGTTTTTCTGAAAATCTAGACATTTCCTTCACTCATTATGGTTCATATATATCCAAAGATGTACCTTCAAGCCACTAGCTCATAGTTCTGCTGCTGAGTAATTCTCCCAATAAATATATTGGTAATGTTTATGACTTAATATTAAAAAAATCAATTTTTAATTTCTATAAGGGTTGCACACCCTCTTCTTTATTACAAATAGTTGCCTGCACCCAGAATACAAAGGGCAGAGTTCAAAAGAGCATGGAAGTACTCACTGATAGGTAAAACAAAAATGGCAAATTTAAAAGAAGGGAAAAAACCCTAACAAAAAAACTCTGAACAACAATACTTGCCAGTTTCACACTTATTCAAAAGGTTGGAAAACAAAAGCAAAGCTTATTTGAGCATATTCCAAATGACAGCCCTTGTAAGGGACTGAAAGGAGTTAATGAGATTTAATAATTAACCTTCACAGAGGATGTACACCATGCCAGAATATTTTTACTCTTCCCATGCTCTGTCTTGTGCCTTCAGATTATTACACTTCAGGCAGAAGGTCAATGAGGTACAGACTTCTCTGAGAATCCATTTAGAGACCCCATTTTCATAGAAAAATACATTTGCCAAACAGCATCACTTATTCTTAAGCATAAAACAATGAGTCATTTAGGAGTCTAAATTAGAAAAGATCAGAGTAATAAAACCTTTACAAGCTGTCGGATAGTTCAGTGTTTGGGCATATGACTTCTACGAGGGTAAACTTGAAAAATCCTGAAAAAATCTGCTATAATGCTGTTTGGAACAATCTCTAACCTTTCAACCAAATCAATTATTTATGAAAGAGTGAATGCTTCGTTTACAATTGCAGCTGTATTTTTAGGAAGTGCTGGAGTAAACATGATTTTGTTGTTTAATACCAGCCTAATAAATTCCAAGTGCTGCAGCAGAGTGGACAAGAGAGAGAATAAATTCTCTAAAGTTTTAATTAAACGCTAATGTGTTTTAAGATTGTAGAAGTGTTTTGATAAATTAATTATTAGAAAGCAAAGAATTCAATTACTCATTCTTACTTAGATTTTAGAAATGCAGTAAGTACGTGTGGAAGGAAAAGAAATTAAGTAAAAAAAAAAGGATGTCATCTGTCATCTCTACTAGAGACCTAAGGGGACAGACGTGCTGAGCCTTGCAGGGAATCACCATTATAGTGCATCATTCCCTGCAGGCTGTGCATCTGCAAGAATACACTCTGAACTTACGTTTTATACCTAGCATAGTTCTGAGTACACATTCTCTTCTACAAAGGGAAGAGGATTTTTAGATTCATGTTAAATTGCCAAACTCTGACCTGACTTTATGAAAGATGTTCTACATTTAGAATAACAACAATAAAAAAGGAAGTTTCTTTTCAAACTTTTTATACCCTGTTCTTGCTTGTTCAAATAAAAATGTGTAAATTGTGAACCCAGTTTCATGTTTAGGATCACAGAAGGATTTAGTTTTAATTTCTGGTTAAACTGTACATGTGCACCCATAACTTACTAATTTGAGCACTGAGTGTTTCCCTTAATCACAGAATCATAGAATCAGAGAATCATAGAATCAAAGAATCATTAATCATAGAATCATAGAATCATATTTCTCTATGTCCTCAATAAGTTTTCCTATGCTTTAAGATTTATTGAACATCTCTCCAATTACAAAGTACATAAATTTTGGGCATTTTTAAATAGAAAATATTTACTATATAGGTGTAAAAAGGAAAGTACATGAGCTAAGTGCTAGTCTCTCTACTTTGTTGATACTCAGCAATAAGACATAGTCAGTAGTAGAAACTGGAGTGAACAGAAAAATTCTGTAGTCAGGGTTTACTTGATGCAACAGAGAAGCCATATCCTTTTAATTTGCTCCTCAACCGCTACAAAGGGCAAAATGGTGGACTGGAAAAGTATATACTTGTCAGCTCAGTGCAACTGTCCTCATGGGAAGTAAGAATGACCTCAACAGCATGCCTTATTCCTAAACAGTCCCTGCTAAATTGAAATAGTTTTATGCCATTTTAACAACCCAAATCACATTTTGTATTTCTTCTTGTACATAGCAATAAAAAAGAATACAGAAATTACTGGGGTAAGCTTTCAGAAAATCACCAATGACCCACTTTACAAAAGAAGGCTACCACATTGTCTTGAAATGATTGCCAGGCTTGGAAGTTTGAATAACTGCAGTGATTTTTGTAAGGAAGTGTTAGTTTAAATTACTAAAACCACTGAAGTGCCAGCAATCATTAAAAGGTTTTCAAGTTTAATGGCCTTATTTATCTTCATGCTGTGAACTGTACTTGGCAGCAGATTTCTAATGTTTAAAAGATACACAACTTCTCATAAAAGAAGAGAATATTCTTCTAACATAGGAATGCCTATCTCTTTTATACTAGCAGCTGTATATTCTTTCAATGCCTATAGCAGAAGGACGAGACTAGAGAAATCTAATCTAATCTAACTACAGGAACAAGGGAGATAAGTTGGAATCATGATGTTCCATAGACTTTTTCAAAATGCTTCTTTCCACAGGATTGTATTTAAAAAAAAAATGTAATGCAGAGAGGAAACGCTAGTCTTTTTAAGGTATGTCTATGGCAGCACGAGCAATAGCTGTTCCTTTCAAACAATAGTTTCTAGACCAATCTGGTTTTGTTCATTCCTTTTTTCCAAAGACCATTATGGCCTTAACTCCTGCATCAGAATAAAAAATAGTAAAAAAAAAACCCTGCATATACCGAAGTAGGTGTGGGGGAGCAGAGTCAGATAATGGTCTGACAGAGCAGTGAGATATTCCACTGACAACACCTCTTTGGTGACCTCTGGATAATATGTTCTTCTGGGATAGTTACCAATCTCAATATATTCCTCTACAGAAAGCAATGCAGCAAATTGCTTGAGTGTATTCCTTTTTCTTTCATTTACATTGGAATTTGACCAGAAAGATTTGTTTTCCTCTCTCTCTGTGTATCGTCCCAAGGAGAAAAGAAAATGAAAAGAATGTTGAAATAGTCAGACCTCTCTGCCCTCCCTTAAATAAATGAAGCTTTTTTGTTGGGGATTGGGTATTTCTGAAGGCCAACAATATGAGATTCTCCAATAATTTAGTTGGTTCCTAACCTAGAGGAATAAACTGTACACATTTCTGTTGTATTTTTGCAAACAAAGACCTGCTTCCTAGCTCCTGTACAAACAGTTGTCTTCCTGACTTCCAGCTATCTTACTTAGAAGTTGTTTATATAAACTATAATTGGTCCTGTACTCCCCAAACCTTTCAATTGCCAGACTGGTATCCCTTATACATGTGTGTCCCATGTATGAGTGCAAAGTACTCATACTGCATCATGATGCAGTGATGAAACAGAAGTGGACCAAAAGAGTAAGATCGTGTCAAAAGGGATATATTTGTCACAGATGCAAACGGCTTGGAAACCATATGTAACTAACTGGTACACAGGTAACAAAAGCTACATCAGGAAACACAGAATCAGGATTTACTTCAGCCCTTTGCCCAGCCTCTGTACTACACGCTACACATTTACATGTCGTTTAACATCCTGTACATGTGGGAGTCCAGTCTGCATAATATAACATTGTCTTTAATTGACTCCTCACCAAATAGGCTGATATTCTGAGATTTATATTTTGATGCTAACTTTGTTCAGTATAAACCTGAAAAATTACATTCTTAGAATACTTTCTTTTCATTTCCCCTTCAAGCACTGAGAAGGACTACAACATCAAATACAATGTAAGGTATGATATAGCACAGGGTCTTAGCACCACAGTTTAGACCAGAAAATCACCCTGGTCAAGGTCTAGACATAAAGAAGATATTAGAAGGATGCACAAGTCAAGAAACAGCAGGAGACACTTAAGCTGATACAACCTTGAAGAGACTGCGGTTGGTGGAGGAATCAGAATCATAGAATAGCTTGGGTTGGAAGGGACCTTAAAGATCATCTAGTCCCAAGCCCCCGGCCATGGGCAGGGACCCCTTCCACTAGACCCGGTTGCTTAAAGCCTCATCCATCCTGGCCTTGAACCCCTCCAGGGACAGGGCATCCACAGCTTCCCTGGGCAACCTGTTCCAGTACCTCACCACCCTCAGAGGAAAAAAAAGTCTTCCTAATATCTAATCTAAACCTACCCTCTTTCAGCTCAAAACCATTACCCCTCGTCCTATCAGTAGCACCCCCTGATAAAGAGTGCCTCCCCATCTCTCCTGTAGGGCCCCTTAAGTATTGGAAGGCAGCTCTAAGGTCTCCCTGGAGCCTTCTCTTCTCCAGGCTTAACAACCCCAACTCTCTCAGCCTGTCCTTGTATGGGATGTGCTCCAGCCCTCTGACCATGTTTGTGGCCCTCCTCTGGACTCGCTCCAACAGGTCCATGACCTTCTTATGCTCAGGACTGCAGAGCTGGATGGAGTACTCCAGGTGGGGTCTCACAAGAGCAGAGTAGAGGGGGAAAATCACCTCCCTCAGCCTGCTGCTCACGCTTCTTTTGATGCAGCCCTTGACATGGTCAGCTTTCTGGGCTGCAAGCGCACATTGCTGTCTCATGTTCAGCTTCTCAACCAACACTCCCAAGTCCTTCTCTGCAGGACTGCTCTCAATCCGTTCTCTGCCCAGCCTGTATTTAGGCTTGGGGTTGCCCCAGCCCATGTGCAGTACCTTGCACTTGGCCTTGTTGAACTTCATTAGGTTTGTATTAGTGCACCTCTCAAGCCTGTCAAGGTCCCTCTTGAAGGCATCCCTTCCCTCCAGTGTGTCGACCACACCACACAGCTTGGTGTCATGGGCAAACTTGCTGAGGGTGCACTCAATCCCACTGTCCATATCTCCAAAAAAGATGTTAAACAACACTGGTCCAAGTACTGACCCCTGCGGAACACCACTCATCACTGGTCTCTACTTCAACATCGCTCCACTGACCACAACTCTTTCAGTGAAATCATTCAGCCAGTTCCTTATCCAGGGAGTGGTCCTTCTGTCAAATCCATGTCTCTCCAATTAGAGACAAGGATGTCATGTGGGACTGTGTCAAAGGCTTTGCACAAGTCCAAGCAGATGATGTCAGCTGCCTTTCCCTTATCCACCCACCATAGATGGCCACCAGATTTCACAGGCACAATTTGCCCTTAGTGAAACCATATCGGCTGTCACCAGTAACATCCTTGTTCTCCATTTACCTTAGTGTAATTTCCAGGAGGATCTGCTCCACGATCTTACCAAGCACAGAGGTGAGACTGACCAGCCTGTAGTTCCCCAGGTCTTCCTTATTTCCCTTTTTAAAAATGGGGGCTACGTTTCCCCTTTTCCAGTCTGCGGGAACTTCACCAGAGCGCCCCAACTTCTCGAATATGATGGATAGCGGTTTGACAATTTCATACACCAGTTCCCTCAGGATCTGCGGATGCATCTCATCAGGTCCCATGGACTTGGGCACCTTCAGGTTCTTTAGATGGTCTCGAACCTGATCTTCTCCTACAGCTAGAGGTTCTTCTTTCTCCCAGTCCCTCCCTTTGCCTTCTGCAATTTGGGCAGTGTGGCTTGAGCACTTGCTGGTGAAGACTGAGGCAAAAAAGTCATTGAGTACCTCAGCCTTCACCATATCCTGGGTAACCAGTTCTCCTGGTTCCTTCTGGAGAGTGCCCACATTTTCCCAAGTCTTCCTTTTATCACAGACATACCTATAGAAGCTCTTCTTGTTGCCCTTGATGTCCCTGGCCAGATTTAATTCTATCAGGGCTTTAGCTTTCCTAACCTGATCCCTGGCTGCTCAGACAATTTCTCTGTATTCATCCCAGGTTACCTGTCCTTGCCTCCACCCTCTGTAGGCTTCCTTTTTGTGTTTGAGTTTGTCCAGGAGTTACTTGTTCATCCATGCAGGCCTCCTGGTGTTTTTGCCTGACTTCCTCGTTGTTGGGATGCATCACTCCTGAAACCACGCTGGAGGAGTTGAGTGATAAACAAGGAGCAACAAAAAGCAAAGGAAGCACAGAACACTGACCCCCACCTCCTGCACTGCCCGTGGCCTCATTGATGGTATGGAGTGTAAAGTGAAGCAAGGGTACAGGAGACCAGGAACTGGGGTAGAGAGGTGTCTGGAGTGAAGCAGAGGTATTTTTCTCTAAATGTTTAATTGTTTATCTATTCATTTATAACAGAACCAGCAATTAAATTTTATGTTAGCTAGCAATAAATTAAATTAAGTGAAATTCCCCAATTTCAGACTGACTTTTGGCCCATGACAGATACTGTAAAGAAAAAGGTTGAGGGTTATTAATGTACTTTATTTCCTGACTTTTTTACATTGGAAGAACAGATAGTTACCTTCAGAAAGCTTGTTTAGTTCAATTGTACAAAAAAAAAACCCCAAACAATTCTCCAAAACTAGATTAAAAATGTTCTTAAGTATCTAAAAAAATTAATAATTATCCTTTATTAAGCACTGCTAAAACCTTTTTTCTCTTGCACTTCAAAGATTATAGCATCCATCCAACAAATGCTTCAGATCTGAAACAATGACCTTTTATCCACTGTCTTAACTTCTATGCAGTTTAATATTCCTATTTAGTAGCTACACCAATCTTCTTTAAAAACAGAAAAACAGAGAAAAAGGATGGAGTAAGGAAATGGAAGTAATATTTCTCATTTTTTTTCTTGCAGACCCATGATATTTACTGTTTTAAAGAAAGACAGAGCTCAATATCACAATCATTAAAAAGACAGGAGCATTTTTTAGGTGAAGCTAGATGGCTGACACTCATTAAAAAAAATACACTAAGACTGCTTAAGCAGTTCTGCTGGTCACAGAGCTCTGCAAATTACATTTTACAAGCTGTCTAGTGCAGATGAGCCAGAAAAAGCTATATGAAATGATTTTTAATACACATAAAGGACTTGTATTGAACAAACAATAAATGAATCAAAGTGAATGAGACCTGATGTATGTAAACAATGAGGTTCAACTGTCCTTACACAGTATTTCTTTCTTATGCTATAGTCAATTTTCTGACTACTATAATAAATTCTTCATGAAGTAAATAAACAGCTAGAAGCTTTTTATTAATGTCAAATTTCAAACAAAATGTTTAAAACAATCAAACTCACGTTTCTGAATTACAGAGCACAGTGCATTGCAACTTAATTCAGATGGTCTTTATCATACCAAGAAAACTAAGTTAGTTTGGTGGGTAGAAGAACAGCAAAAGAGAGGAAGAGAAATGTAATAATGTTGCATGTGACATGGAACAGGATGGTGCATTTTTTCGCCATGCCATTATTTGTAAAATGGCAATGTCACCTTAGGAAGGCTGGTTTTGATGTGTATCAGCATGAGATAAGGATAACACAAAACTTCAGAGTTCAGAATTTACACCCGCACACACACATAGACAAAGAAAAGGTAAGTTAACAGAATTCAATAGTGCAGCAGCCACACTTAAAACAGACTAGCAAGGGTAGTTTATGATAACTCACAAATAAAATTATGCTGTGTCAAAAGTTTTGTACTTGCCTGAAGAACACAAATCAAGGATCACAATGATCTCTGCCATGGAAACTTCCTTTTCATTTTGTGGGAGAGAAATGGAGTAGGGGAACAACATACTGTCACCTTAGGGCAGTCTTGACAACATGCAACAGTAATTATATAGCCTGCTAAATAGATACATAGGCTGAATAACAGAAAACATGCTGCAGCCAGCTGATACTAAAATCCACAGTAGAAAGTGTACATCTAATGAGGTGACATACTAGCTTAACAAATATTTGGGTCACTGGTATAAATTTGCATTTATTTTGCTGAATTATATGGAGATGCAGAAACTTCTGCAAGCTGGAGTGTGAGCCGAGGTACATGCTCTTTTTACAGTGAAGTAATACACATTTGATTTAAACAGCCATGCAAAGACAACGGACAGTCTATAAACCGACTTTACAGAACATAAATAGACAATAAGACAATCAATTTCCGTAACATTTTGTCTGACGTACTCCTATATCATTCCTTTAGAATTGACCAAATTGGGAATGCTGTTTAGATACTTCAAGATAACTCCCATTCATCATAAGACATCCTTGCAAGGTAAGGGCACAATACATTCCTCCATCATCAGTACATGCCTAATACCAAGATCCCATATGCTCCTCGCTAGCTCCTGCCAAAAATCCCACTGTACTGTGGAGAGAAATCCAGCATGGAGAATTGGGAGTTCCTGACAGACAATGCTTATTACAATCAAACTCTGAGGGTAAATGCTTTGTAAGTTTGGCTTGTAGAGTAGGATATTTGCAGGAAACCACTCATTAACTCAGTTTGGTCAAATAACAAAGACGACACCCCCACTCCCATCATCACTCCCTTTCTGTCTCACACACATACTCTCACTCACAAGCATAACTGTGTTCCAAAAACTTCTTAACTTCATAATTTTCTAAGAATCATTTAATTGCATTCAGTAGAAGACAAGGATATGGGTTGTAGTTAGTAATTGAAAGGGGGAAAAAAAAAAAGGAAACTCAATTTCTTCTTCAGTTGGCAGCTTTGTCCAAAAGCAAGGCTGCGTGTGAAGCACACCAAAGAGCCAGACTGTATAATGAGCTAATAGCCACTATTGACATGTAAAATCAACTTATGAAAGTTATCCTAGCAAAGCCAAGCCAGTTTAATGCAATAGATTGTGCACAAATCACTTTTAAAATTTAATAATTGTTAGTATCATAAGGAAGATATAGTATGCATATCCACCCAGTATGCATACATACAGTAGGTACCTGGAAGTCATGACATAATATAACCCAGACAGTTTAATAGATGGTGCACAAATAATTGTGCAATAGATGGTGCACAAATCACTTTTAAAATTTAATAATTGTTAGTATCATAAGGAAGATATAGTATGCATATCCACCCAGTATGCATACATACAGTAGGTACCTGGAAGTCATGACATAATATAACCCAGAATGCAGCCAGCCTACGTATCATCCTTGAAACTAGAAAACTGAGCTTAGGTACCGATGTTTTGCAAATAATTGCCTCCAGAACTGGCAGCAGAACTCTTTGGTAAAGTTTATGCTGGGACTGAGCACTGTGGCAGAACAGTCTGGGGCCAAGTGCCAAATATGACCTCAGTTCTTGCCCCAACAATGAAGGTCATTGTTAAGGCAAGCATTGACAACGTTCACATTTTCTTTCTTCTTTCTCCTACCATCAGCAAGAAATCTGTAATCAGGCATGTCTTTCTTGAGAACAAAAGCTGTAAAGTGAGGTAAACAGCAACACTTTAAAACATTGAAAAGAGAGCTATAGTACTAAAAGCAAGCTAGATTTGCTTTTTCATAAAAAGTTGGTTGCCAGTTTATAATTGGCTCTGTACTTCTTATGCCATATACTTATCAGCTTTCAAAATACACATTCACAGCAGGGAAGCATTCAGCTGGAAGGTTTTATCAGATGAAACTGAAGCAAGCCTTTAGCTGGGGGGCAGAATACAATTGTCAGGAACCATGCAACCTTAAAGCATGTGAGTAATTGCATTGTATCTGGGAGTTTTAACTTCAACAGGATTGCTTGTGCAAGAAAAGATTATACAAGTGAAGAAGCATTGGTAAGTCAGTCCCAGTATGTATATTCTTTGAAGTGTATACATTTCTAGAATGCAACTGGGAACATGTCTCCTGCATGCAGAAGTATACTACAGGTTTTGATTGTGCCACACTGAAGATGTGCTAAAGGCAAAAGTTTTACATGAAATTATCATGATATCAGAAACTGCATCACAGAGCTATTTTTTCAAGCATGTTAAAAATATTCTCTGACACTTTACTGTTATAAATAGAAAAAGTTATTGGGACAGATTTGGTAATAGTATATGATCTCAAGAATTCCACCTATTTCAATGAGATAACAGAGGATATAAACCAGCACAAGATACGTTCTTTCTGCATTCAGCAAGCACAAAATGACAGTATCGACAGGAGTAAAGTTTTTGAAAGCAATTAGGAAAGGGAACTAGACATATACCTGTTTTGTATGCTATGGATCTTTATGAGACTGATAACACTGAACGAACACTGAGTAAATCATTTAATTTTCTGTATACATTGATTTTACTCAGCTTTCCCAGCACAAAATACGTTCTTTCTTCATTCAGCAAGCACAAAATGACAGTATTGAGGAGACAGGAGTAAAGTTTTTGAAAGCAATTAGGAAAGGGAACTAGACATATACCTGTTTTGTATGCTATGGATCTTTATGAGACTGATAACACTGAACGAACACTGAGTAAACCATTTAATTTTCTGTATACATTGATTTTACTCAGCTTTCAGATTAGTGTTGATAACAAAACAGAAGATTTCAATTAAAATTAAACTAAAGATATGGTGTCCCTCTAGCATGGAATGAGTTAGTGCCTTCATTTGGTAAAGCTATATAGCATTTAACAGAAAGTAAATTCCTCACCTTGAAACAGCAATACAAGGTGAGTATACAGAAAGGTGAAAAATAAGAATCTATACAGTCAGACAGGAAAATTAGAACTACAACTTGAAAAACAAGTAGTATGCATTGGGGCAGAACTCTCACCTTTTCCAGTGTTTTCCACAAACTCCTATTTTCCCTTGCATGTTTAGAAATAAAGTTGGCCTGTGTTTTTTTTAGGACTCATGTTGAAACAATTTGCATTCTCTCCTGAGAGGTTAAATATTTTTTATGAAGCATTTTTACACAGGAAAATGAAACAAATATTTGTCTACCAATGACAGCGGCTCTTCCTGTGACCAGGAACATCTCAAAGGACAAAAGTGCCTCCAGTTCTCCTTGATATGCACAAAAGGCAAACAGAAAAAAATACCTCATAAGTGAATTCTTATAAACCCTGGAGAAAGACCATTGTTAGACAACAAAAGTTTTAAATTCACATTCTATTTATCATTTCATATCTGCCTAACCCATCATTTCCCAGACTTCTCCTGCTCTCATATTCCCCTCGTGATACATGCCTTGTTACTTCCATGGCACCTCCTGTTCCAGATTGGAGCAGCTGAGAAATAGAAAGGCCCACAGTGTCTCCACGTCCCTTAATCTTACAGCTGAGCGGGGCAGGTGGGAAAGTACTTCAGTACATACTTAGTATTCCCTAAATTTGTCTGAGCTGAGCTGAGCTGAGCTATGGCTGTCTCGAGAAATTCAGTAAAGCTTAATTATGCTTTCGGTATCCTAAGGACTGGAGTACCCTAGAGTTTATCAGGTCATTCAGAGATGGCTTTATCAACGTGTACTAAAGATGACTGTTACTTATAATTCATCAGCATGAGCTCTGAAATGATTACTGGAAACAAAAGAAAAGTAGAAGACAAGAGAACATACTTCTAGACTGTATTTAATTTTAATCTGACCTTGCTGCTTCAGCATCACCACTTGCATACACCTCGCCTCCCTACGACACCACTCAAGCTCCTGCCAGAGTACTACTGCAAGCGCTCCCTTCAAAGCTCTCAAGAAGTAAGGCACATTGGAAGCATGGTACAAAATGTGCCCTTCTTACTTCCACAGCTAGCCTCTCCAAAACTATATAAATGGAGCTTGTAAAACAAACTCTAGATCTTATCCAAAAAATTGTTTGAATCATAGAATCCTAGAATGGCCTGAGTTGAAACGGACCTTAAAGATCATCTAGTTTCAACCTCTCTGCTGTGGGCAGGGTTGCCAACCACTAGAGCAGCCTGCCCAGGGCCCCATCCAGCCTGGCCTTGAATGCCTCCAGGGATGGGGCATCCACAACTTCTCTGAGCAACCTGCTCCAGTGCCTCACCACCCTCACAGTGAAAAATTTCCTCCTAATATCAACCTAAATCTCCCCTCTCTTGGTTTAAAATCATCCCCCCTCGACTTGTCACTATCAACCCATGTAAACAGTCGCTCCCCCTCCTGTTTATAGGCTCCCTTCAAGTACTGGAAGGCCGCAATGAGGTCTCCCCGGAGCCTCTCTTCTCCAGGCTGAACAAGCCCAGTTCCCTCAACCTTTCTTCATAGGAGAGGTGCTCCAGCCCTCTGATCATCTTTGTGTTTCAAAAACATATAATGGAATTTTTTTTCATGATGGATATAGATACTACATACCAATGAAGACTGCACAATTGGCTATATTGTAGAATAGTGTAAGATTTTAGTTATTCATGCTAAAAGGAAAACTTAATGTTGTTCAAAAAGATTTTTTGGGACATAAAATTTCATCTTCTCTGGTTTAGGCAAAATCAAGCAATGACTTTGTTAACGTAGAAACATCCTAACCGTGAATAATCAGGTCAGTGGACTCTGTGTCAAAAAGGCACTAAAAGGTAGCAGTACAAAGTTGCTAACTTCTTTCATAGAGATCTGCTAGAGTGGCAACATGAGTTTTGCCAGTACATATGACAGCTCTTTAATGGAGCTATTCACAACTCTGCTTTTCCACAACCTGCGAGTATCAGCGATTTATTATTTATAGAAAGCTCTTCTTCAGCTTCCTTCTCCCCTAACCTTTTCTGACATCCATAGTTCTTGCTTAGCCTGTGTCATCTGTACTTACTCTTCTGTACTTCTGCCCATATTCCCAGAAGCACCTGGTACTGATGTAGCAAGTTTCTGTCTCCATCTACCATAGTATTCATATTTCTTCCCTTCCTTCTGCCACTATACAATTTTTTTTTTTTTTCCTATGTGACCACAAATATCCTTGCCTAGATCTTCAAGCAATGCAGGACCTCCAGGAGAGAACAACTGCAAGGAAGAGCTGTTCAACTCCTGCAGTCATAAGTTACGTGAGGTCAGCATAAAAACACTCTAATATGAAACATCACTAGATTTTTCAGAGACTTTGAATTACAGAAGTCTGTGTAGATCTGGAGCATACGCAGACTGATTAAACTTAATATAAACTTCCACATCGGACATGTTATATATGAGGAAACCACACTTAACAAATTTCAGATTCCTCTTCCAAGGCATGAAGGTACTAGAATTTAAAAACATATGCAGTTTTTAACTTCTTTTTTTTTTTTTGAGTGTTGCATAGCCTTACTAAAGGTGATTTTCATTTTCAAGACAGTCTAAATATTGTATCCAGGCTCCCAGATATGGCTTTATAGCATAAACTGGAGAGAAAAGTCACACAAACTAAGCAGCCATATTCAGAGGTGGCATGCAAGCAATATCAAGAATTTATTAATGTTTTCCATTGTCCCCTGTTTCTAAAAGTAGTCTTTTAACTTACAATAAAGCTATAGAGACTTTCCTCTCCTTTAATATGAGAATAAGCATCAGCAGAGAGATCAAAGCAATATGAAGTATTATGACTTCATTCAGTTCCTGGAAGCAAAACAAATTTTTATATGGTACCTGTAGAGGCATGTGTGCTCTAAGCATTTTTTTGAGCATATTTTGTGTTGTAGCTCAAAATATGAAACCTGGAATCTGAAACCATCAACCTGCAGTGGATGACGGAGACATGAGCAGTTGGAATCGCATACACACAAAATACATTTCATATATACACATAAATCCATTTTCTGTGTAAGGAGTCATCCATATATAGACTGGTTGTGCTTAAAGGATAAGTTTATGGAAAAGCAAATGTATTAATGCAATGTTTTCTTTCCTTACACCTGAAGAGCTATTATCAGATTTTGATAAACACAGTTTGGCCTCCATTAAGGCTTTACAAATCTTGTCCTTTTGAGGATGATGTCTGTTCTCTCCATACTGTTTTCCCTTTTCCAGAGCTTCACAGGATTTCAAGTCACAGGTTTAACTGAAGCTAATTCAGTGAGCTCTGAAATCACCTTTAGACTATCTTTCTCTTTTCCTCCAGTTCCTTATTGTTGATTATCAGGGTGGGAGCTGGGTGGGAGGGGGAAGAAGGAGGAAGGCAGAGAATTTAAATGTAATGCCTTTTTTCCAGGCCACATGATTCACTGATGACTTTCTAGCCAGTTTTTTCCCTGAAGGGAAGCACACTGTCTCTTACCTTTGCTGTTACTTCCACGCCTTCTTTACACTAAAAAATGCTTTTTCTTGTAACTTAACCTTAAGGTTATTACAATCTGCCATGTCCATCATCAACAAAAGGGACTAGGGCCAGGCATAAGGCTACCCATAAGGCTTCGTGCACTCTATAATAACTGGCATAGGTGTTTGAACACATCTGGATGGATTTGAAAGATTAATTCTTACAGATACAGAATGCTCAAAACAATTTCTTCATTTGCATTTGCTGTAAAGTGTCACTCTCTTCATTTGAGTGAATTAGAATCATAGGGCTTTATCTTAAACTGTGGCAGTCCAGCACACATTGCAGAAGGATGGCAAAGATCAGTAGACAGTAATAGGAGCAGTGCAGCATTTACTCATTACTAGAGCCATTCCTGTGATTTAATACAAAATGGTTACGAGAAGGGGAGCTTAACCAGAGAATGAAGTTCTTCAGAACAGGTAACACATCACCTCAACACCACCACTAAAGGCAAGCAAGGAGAGGGCTTGTTACTTTTTTCACCCAACAAATATTTACAAAGATGAGGGACTGCATTTCCTTCCTTCCTCTGCGCCTTAAAGGCCTGAGTCATTGCACTTCCTAAACCTCTACCTCCTTTCCCGATGACTTCCATCTGTCTGAAAAGCTCTGTCTTTGCTTCTGAGGTTCAGGAAGGAGAGAAGAGCAGGAACCCAGTAAGTCTTTAAACTTATTACTTAACACACAGAGAACAGAGCACACAAATGCATCCCCAGTTCCCACTGAACCCCTACTTGTTGAAGGACCTTCCCATGATTTAAGACACCCACTCAAGTAGGAATATAAGAAATTAAGCTCTCCGCATTCTCTGAGCCGTTCATCAGGAAAACACAGCTCCCAGTGGAGGCTGGTCAATGGGTAGTGCTGGCTGCCCCCAGGCTTACTCTTAGAAAGGCATAGCTCTATGTGTGCGGTGGCACAGGCATTTTAAGTGTTAGGTCTTGTAAGATGGCAGTAGGGATGTTTAATTCAGAGATGATATATCAATCAGCATTATAAACAGAAATCCACAGTGAATTGAACTAGGCATGTAATCTAGATCAGATGGTACAGCAATTGGTATCACAAGCTGCTTGCTTACAGTTCATTGTACCTCTATTGTAGGTTTCATCCTGCTGGAAAAGATGTAAATAGCACAGCCGAAGGCTGGCTATTGGTTTGCTCCTTTTACTCTATTCTAGTGCTAAAGAGGAGAGTTTACCTCCCTGAGCGAAACTGTATTTCTGCACATCCTTCCTTTGCAGAAACCTGCTTGGGAGGTGTAATAAGCAGATGCCTGGTATTGGAGGTATGGACAGTATTACAGCGCTACAGGAGCTAAAGTAAATCCACGTGCGTACTGCTGTTTTCCTACCCCTACTGCTGCTGATCTGAACTGGAAGACTTTTCAGGAAAACAGCGTACTCCTTGCAATATGGAGCAGCTCCATAGCAAATTATTAGAGGCAATGAAAAGAATGTGTGGTCCTCATGGAGCCAGAGGTGTGGCAGAGCATTTGTTGAAACTAGAAACTCATTGCAAGTTTTCAGGCTGAGACCAATACTGAAGGAATGGATTTCCTTGCCATGACAATGCTGACATAGGACAGGCTGGTTTTCAAACTTGCTGTTATATACAACAAAAGGAGGAAGAGATCCTTCAACAATTTCCCTACTCAACCAAAATTTTAAAGCTAAACCAAATGGACTGTATGCATTGCTGTGCTGCTATCTACCTCATTGCTATTTAGGTAATAACAGTGCCAGAAGAAAACCTTTTCTGATTCATCTTCAAGTTCAGACCTTGCAAAGATTTGAAAAAAATAGAAACCAAATTTTATTTTCCTTCCTAGAGACTGAAAAATCAATTATTTAATTACGAAAGTGGCAGAATTACTTATTGTGACAAAAAAATCACTATCTTTTGTTAATTATAGTAAAATGTTGTTCACTGTGGTCCTGATTATAAACAGGTAAGATATGCTAAACTATTATTTTCTCCTAGTTAAATTACAACTGTTTCTGTTTACAGCTTTGAAGAAAAAGAGCAATCAGAAGTCTGCTGCACTCCTTTATATCATTCTAAATCACAGTTCTGTAACAGCACCTACCGTTTTAGTTGACTTAGGAAAAGGCAAAGGAAGACAAATTAATTCCTAATTAACTCTCAATAATCAGGCAGTCAGTATACTGTAAAATGTTTCCCAGGAAAGCGTGACGTCTGTGGAACACAGCAAAAGCAGTGAGGCACTTTCACACTATTTTGTACATTAGTATTTTGTAGCATTACATTAATTAGTTACAGGTTCAGTAATCATTTTTAAAGCTGCAGTGTTAAACATAAATTATGCCAAAAGTGAGAATGAAGAAATTAAAGATAAACAGTTACAGTCCTTTTGTGAAGAAAACAAGTTAAAAATGGTGCTATCCCTATATTCAGTAAACTGGGTGTTTTGTTAATTTATCACTATGTCCCACTCTGTGAACTATGTTCTACAGTTCTGTGAATGATGTTTTACAGTTCCATCCAATGGATAACTACAGTTCACTACTGCATCTCTACAGTACCCCTGTGAGACAGGTGATTGCTATTCTACCTTATAAATAGAGTTGCTGCAGATGACTTTATTTATTATTTTTTTTTATTTTAAGTTTGAGTGGTTTAAGCAGCCCAAGTAACCTAAACACAGCAACGCTATAGCAGATGAGAATTTATGACTCAGCATTCCAGGACCAAACCCATCAGATTATGTTCTTCTAGGCAGACTTCACAGCTCTGGTCTGTTCAAGGCTATTTACAACTGGCTGTACAGTGTTGGTCGTGTAATTTAGCAGAGCTCAGGTCAGGTATACAGGAGAGCTATAAAGCCACTGGGAAAGAACAATGTTTTTTCTTTTTTTGGGTTTGTTTTTTTTTTCATTTTTCCATGTATGAACTACTTTAAATTAAAGTCTGAGGAGGAAAAAAAAAAACCACACCACTTTAATATAACAATGGTTTTAAAGTTACTATTTTAAACACTTCAATTAAAAATTATGAAGTCCTAAAAACTGTAGCCAAATACATAGTTTATTCAAAGTCAGAAGTAAGCCTGAGAAGTTTTGTTTTGCTACATTTCCTTAACTTCAATGACATATCCAATTACTCTGTATATGCATTATATAACAATGTATACATTCTTCTGTTTTTAAATCAGTTTAATATTCTTTATGTACCAGAAAAAAAGTCACCATTATAAAATTCTCCTATGAGCACAGTAAATTATAATATATTCTAAAAAATCAAAACACTGTATGTATTTGAAACGGAATTCAAATTTACCACCTACTCAGTAGTAGGACATTCGTCATAAACTGTTGATGGAATCTTTCTCTTATTATTTGAATATTTTCAGAATATTTTCAAGGAGGCAGAAGAAGGAGATAAATATGTTGGCCAAGAAAGACACAACCAAAAGAGAAAACAACCTTGCATCAGAGAACAGATTTGAATACTTCCTCTTACGTGATAAAGATCTGGGTCCCCCATTATGCTTTTTTTAATATTAGCCAAAGATTTATACACCTAATTAGCACTTTGACAAATTCAGATGCATACAGTTTACAGATTAATAGATTAAAATGCTCTATCCTCAATAGTCCCACATTTGAATAGGTAAGTATCTCTAGAGTACTTTATCATGTTTATTAACCAGTAATGCTACGCAGGAGGGGTCTTTGTTTATTCACAGAATGTCTTCTTTTTGTTTATCTTTACGTTTAATCCCCAACACTTCTCCTGTTCCCCTAGTTCTTTTCCTGGGTAATCATAGCACCTGAACCTTGTCAGCCCTATTATAGAGAACGCACTATGCTTTCCTTATTAAAAGATATCAAATGCTTGAACACACTTCCTCAGAGATAATGATATTAACTGATAATGTTATCAGTATATGACACATGTAAAGTCTTCACAGAAGCAAAACAGATTAATTCATATTTCTTACAGACACTTTCAAAAGTCCTACACAGTTATTCCCTGTTGCCATAGGGGAAAAAAAAAAAAAAAAGGACAAAAAAAACCCCAACAAACCCTTGCCCACCCTTGAGTTTTGAAACACAAACCAGTACAAATCCTGATAGGTACTGAGCTCTTCTGTCTCTTGACTGCAGCTACTGTTAGTATTGAATGCTCAGAACCTCTTGAAAATTTCAAAAATAAAATAAATATAAATAAA
>NW_010128098.1:0-39307 GCF_000699245.1 Pterocles gutturalis
GAACTAGATGATCTTCAAGGTCACTTCCAGCCCTAATCACTCTATGATTCTGTGACTGCCGTGAGGGACAGTTATATACTCTTCAGGAGAGACAGCCAGGGTACGTGAGGCAGAGGGGCAGCACAGTACGTAAAGGAGAGGTTGGCCTGTACAAAACTTGAAGTTGGGAATGACACTGTTGAGAGCCTCTGGGTAAAGAACAGGGGAAAAACTAATAAAGTGGATGTTACTGTGGGAGTCTACTATAGATCCCCCAGCCAAGATGGTGACACTGATGTATTATTATTCTATAAGGAGTTAAAGGAAAACACTGTGAATCTAGTTTTGAGGGTATTGGGGTCTATAAATGCTGGTCACCTTTTAAGAGCAGTCTCTTAAGAACACAGGAGAAGGCAATTCCCACGTGTAAATGTCAAACAAGTGGGGCAGAAGGCCAGTTTGGCTGAACAGGGATCTTCTTATTCTGAAACTTAGGAGGAAAAAGAAATTGTATGGACTTTGGGAGCAAAGTCAGGCTACACAGGAGGACTACTGAGATGCTATAGAGAGAAAATTCATACGGCCAAAGCTCAGGGATCAGGTTAGGAAAGCTAAAGCCCTGACAGAATTAAATCTGTCAAGGGACATCAAGTGCAACAAGAAAAGTTTCTACAGGTACGTCAGTGATAAAAGAAAACCAAGGGAAAATGTGGGCCCTCTTTGTAAGGAAACAGGAAACCTGGTTGCCCAGGATATGGAGGAGGCTGACGTACTTAACCATTCTATAATTCCATGAAATTCTACCTTAAGGAAAACCTCTGCAGCCCATTTAAATTGTTACTAAGGTCAGAGCAGGCCACACTTAACATTGTACCAGGACAGTTTAAAAGCATCGCCAACTTATTCCACAATGTTGGTAAGATGACCAGAAGCAGTCTAATGGCTAGCACAGCTCTAAAAGAAGATCACGGGAAAGGACTATTCCAGAAATTAAGAGAAAATAAATTCCCCTTGCAGGCAAACTTAGAGGGAAGTCAGCTCTGGGAACAGCTTTTAAATAACTTAATTGCTCATTTAGAAAGCAGCAGAAGGAAAGAACCTCAACTTTAAGCCATCAGGTGGTTTGTGGTGTTAGAATGCGTTATGGATTCCCACACTAGTGGCATTAAGATGCAATTAAAAGGCAGAGAATAAATTGGTAAATTAAATTGCACAGATTGTGTAATTCCCCAGAAATAAGCATCAGAAACACAGGGAAGTAAGTATTACACTTAAAATGAAATCTTAATATATTTAAATGCAGCTAAGCATTCAAGGAGCCTTAACTCTGCCTTATAGTGACACTATGAGGGAGGAAAGGGAAAGGGAAAAAAAGCACTAAACAAAATGTACCTTCAATTTCACTTGCAAAATCTACAGTACTAAATATGTTTATCATAAAGGCAGGGGCTTTCTCTCCCTACAGCAAGAGAGGGGATCAACAATTTCCAGCTTTTCATTGTTACTAAGTTACAGACCTGACTCTCCCTCTACTTTGGGGGACAGCTTCTAAGATCTACAGGTTTTATGCAGGGGAATAACTCTTCTTCCCAGTAATGAGTCCTAATACTTGGCTTATGGGCATTCAGCACGAAGACATCTGCATTTCTAGAGTTGGTGACAATAGTTTTAAATCATATAATTTTCAACGAGCACAGGGAATTACAGACAAGCAGCTACTGGTGTCCCTGAAGAGACTGAAAGCTATGGTACTGGAGGCAAGGAAACAGCCTGGGAATGTGAGTATGCTATAATGAACACAGGATCACAATCAGCTCTCTGCAGCTTTGTAATACAGGCTACTGTTTGAGTTTTTTCTGCAGTCTGAAGTTCTGAAATGAAGAACCAGCTAATGGCCAAGTTGTTCTCTTTTGAAGGACAGTGACTTCTGATATCCATCTGTATCAGTGGAGAGAATGAGCCCCAGATTTTCTATTAAACTGATCAAAATTATGAAAAGTGGCTAGCAGAAGAAGTCAGATGAGAAAATAACTTTCAATGCCAAGAAGAAGGCGAAGGATACACATCTTGCTAAATGCTGTGAGTGCTTGGGTATCTAGGGTTGTTGCTTTAGAGATTACAAGCATTTCGGTTCACATCTCCCAGCTAAGCAGGCTTCCTCACACCCCTGCTTATGAAGAAGCATCAATCTTCTAGTACAGAGAAATTATGACAATACAGATTAACACATCTTGCAAGATATTTCACATAAAAATAGCACATGCAATGACAGAATGAAGTCCACAAGTGGACTGTCCACAAATCAACTCTCCAGTGAAGTTATATATGGAAAGCGGGAGGTTGCTGGGGGGGAAGAGAAAGATAGTTTCCTTTCCACCACACCATCCCTTACAGCTCCACTGCTCCTTCATGAAAACAGTCATGGCAAGTTAGCAGTGTTCAATGTACTCCAAGACTTTCCAGTCCTTAGGTAATGATTCAAACAGTACCACCTCTCCCTGGATGCATCCAGTTGCCATCTTTCTCGTTGCAATACTCTCAGCCAAGCTGAGGCCTGTCCTTGGGAGACCTCCCGCAAAAACACAGATGCTGGTAAAAGCCAGGGAATGGCAAATCAGTCACTCAACAGCTTCTGCACCTCCTCCCCAGCTGACTCAGCACTCCAGTATTTGGAAGGGGTTATGAGAACAAAAGCACAAGCCATTGGAAATTTAGAGACACAAAAGTATTTTTATTGCCACCATGAATCCTAAGTGGATTATGACTCAGCAAATTCAGTCCATATCTGATTTTAATCATAAATATCAGATTCAGTTTTCATTTGTCCAAAATTTACTTCTTCCTTCCTAGCCAAAACAGCTGAAGCATACAGGTTCACTTCCCTCCATGATCTGAGGTGTATCAGACCCTCATCGCCTAGAAAAGCACCCCTATGTGCCAGGATTTGTTAGTGAGGAGCGAAGAAAAGCACTGAGAGGTCATGGGTTCTCACCTGACACTTGTGATCCAGCCCTTGTTCCAGTGTGTCATCCAACAGCAAGCCTTGGAGATACCTTCAAGAGAAGGTGACAGGAGCAGCTAAGCGTCCCTCAGTGATAAGATTTCAATACACACATGCTTGCAACTGCTTGTTAATGTGGGTGTCTTCCAAATCACGAGGCAGGCTGTCATTTGTACCCACTCTCTGAAGTACACAATGTATCTGCACACCCTTCAAGCAACCTTCAAGCAAGTCTAGGTGCCAGAACCTGACCACTTGTATATCTTGCCTCTAAATGCCTGGGAGAAGTAGGTCAAGAAGTATAGGCCAAGATGTGAGCAGCAGTCTCACATGGAAATGCAACATATACAACTGATAAAATATGTAGGTACCATTTGTTAAGCAATATTGCTGTCTCATTTTATTCATCTCAGCAATGAAAAGAACTAATCACAATTAAAACTGTGTTTTAAGGAGAAAAAAAAAGAAAATTCCAGTTGACAGCTGCCTCCTTTTCCAACACTAGGCCTTTCTTTGCTAAATATAAGGACTTTTCATGTGCATTCATTGACCTTATCAAACTGTCTAGATGAAGGGAAGAGAATATGATGATTAACTACTAAATATGCTGAAATAGAAGTGAGAGTAAATTGTGTGTGATCTGAAATGGGTTTTCAACATTTTGAGTTTCTAATTCCATTTGCATTTAACACATCAGAAATACAATTTCTCCTGCCACCCTCAGGGCATGTGTGATAATCAGTAGATGGGCATAACATTTGGAAGATGGAAAGGTCTTTGTCTGCTTCTTGCACCTCTTCTGTGATACAATTATCTCCCTACAAGAGTATCTTTTGCTATTAGTGCTATTTATTAGTATTTTTGCAGAGTTCAGCAGAGTTCATGTAGAGAAAGTCACAACCACAGGCACAGATAAATTTAAGCTAAAATAGAAAATTAATTTTATTCTTAGTACCTCAACACAATAAAATTAATGGTGTATTAGAGATCACACAGACAACCACTATCTCTCCTTGAGAAAAACAGTACGGCTGTTACCAGTGCAGCCACCAAGGTGACAATTCCGTCAGCAATCAAAATTTGCATCTGAGCCATCATGTAAAAGTCTTCCTACTTCTCCAGTGGTGGGAGACTCCCCTAAACCTTATATCATTCTCAGAAAAATAGCCACTGCTTAAAAAGGAGGAAGAGGAGAATTGTGTTCAGTTTATGTTAGATGCTTTGGAGGGTGAGCAGGAGTCAGACGTATTTCAGGTATACACACCCTTCCTCAGGTCTGAAGCAGAATCAGTAAAGTTGGAAGCAGTGCCACAACTTGAGCTCCTAAATGAGAAGTGGAAACTTTTTGCAAAAGTGTCACTGGAATTAATCTCACACAAGCCCTTCAAGGTACAAGCCTGGTAACAAAAACCCCAAAGTCAACTAGCCACAAATGTATGCAGACTCTATAGTGGTACAGGTGTCATGTCACAGTCTTTTTATTCATTAACTACTTTAATTGAAACTCTCAGAATTCAACAGACCTTTCCCTAAGGACTGGATCTTGAACTTTTTCTGTTTTAGCTGAAGTCCCTAGCATGGACAACAGAGTGCTGAGTTGGGGTCCTGAACTAGAAAGACCAAGATCTGGCGATGCCTGTGAAGTGTTCTGTTTCTATGAAGTTTAGTTCCCTCAGGACACTCATAGGGTGTCAAAGACTAGATGCAGAGCACTTTAGCTAGCAAATATGTGCATCTATGTCCTGTCGTCCAGCAACCTTTCTCAGATAAACAACACCTGTTTCAAAGACAGTTGAATTTCTTCTGTCCCATATAGTGCTAGTTCACCTGCTTGTGCTGCCTTTTGAATTGGGTGGAGATAACCAGTGCTTCTTATCTACCTTCCAGAGGTCTCTGTGTCTTCTCTCAGTGGCAATTACTTGATCTTCTAGAAACACTTCCCATCACACTGAGAGATCCAAAGACTGAACCAGCAACATAACTGCTTCTTGGAAGAAAAAGTAGTTGTTCTAGTCAGCAAATCAGCAACCAGAAAGTCTGGCTTGCCACCCAGCCCAGGCCTTAATTCTCAAGCAACTACAGTTCTGTGCACAACCTGTTCCTTGTAAAGAGTCTGGAAGGAGACACTGTTCTGGAAACCATACGACAGAGGAAAATTGTACCAGGAGTCATAGGCATTGTTAGCCCAAGAACAGGAGTAAGCCCGGCAAGCTACCTCAGAAAGAGGCAGCACCTGCCCACAGAATGTTACTTTCCCTCTCTATTAATGAATAACTGATTTCTGAAGAGCAAACAGGATTTCTACCTAGTGCCAGGACTCTCAAATCCAGCAAGCATTCACATTTCCCAGCTACTAATTTGCGTGATTTTAGGGAGCATCATTTGAATTGCCAATGTGTTGTGCGGTTCCTTCCTCATGCACAAGTTGAATTAAAAGAGATCTCAAGGAAGTGTGATGTGTCATGAAAACTTCAAACACTCTCAGCCTGGGCTATATCACAGATGTTCCTCTGAGATCCTGAGATAAGGCTGATGTTAGTAACCTCTCTGGAAAGACGATTTTCTAGTCTGTTTTGGGACTCAAGACCTGGAATTAAAGTAATCTTTACCTTCTCTCCCCCAGGCCTGGCAGACACACCAAACTGGTAGTGCTTTCTCAAGAGAAGCCTTTTCCACTAGGCCACTTCAGAGTCTAAGGCTGCACTGACAGCTGCAAGAGTTATTTCTTCCTGTCACAGGCAACTTAGAGAAGGTTTAGATTTTAAATAAATGCTGATTGTTGTATTTAAAACTTTCTGAATTCATAATCCTGTCCTCTCTTGAGAGAATGCCAGTCAGGATAGGAAGACTAATTTGAGAAAATAAATCCATATTATTATACATGTATTTTTTTTTAATTACCAAGAAAATTGGAAAGAAAGGGTAATTATCATGATTAAGCAATTTCTCAAAGGAGAAAACAGCATTTTTTGGTGCACTGGGAAGGAGAGCCCAGGAAAGAGCTGACATGAAACATTATTATCTATTAATTATCACCTAATTATCACCTAATTATTATCTTTATTTAGCATATGGCCAGTCACATCCAATGCACCTGATTTCAGAGACATTCGAAAGGCCTAGCAAACAACAGGGAATTCTGGAAAGATAAACACAAATGTAAACTCAGGGATAATAAACTTGTGCTTACAGTCTGAGGTACCATGATTGACATCAACGCTGTGTCAGAGAAAGGGAACAAGGAGAAAAATATGGTCCAACCTGTTTTGTCTGGTATGTTAACAACAGGAAGCTGTACCATGTCCCTTGTTATGCTAGGATATGTGCAAACAGTACCATTAATTTAATGTCATAGATTTGAAACATCTAACAAAAAGTTTTCCTACCAGTAGAAAAGCTTTCTTATTCTCATAAACATATTTACAGCCAGCACAAGTTCATCTCGTACACACACACACACACACACAAAACATTTTTGCCTCCCAGATCCCTAGGGTGGTCTAGGTAGTCAATAGCATTCAAATACCAGAGACACAGCTGGGCATCTTTTGTGTGTCAGTATCAGAGCAGGGGTTTTTATTGCTTGCCAAGAGGCTCTTTCAAAGAGTTGATGTGTTTAGTCAGAAACAAAATCAATGATAATGATTTTAAAGATTGAAAACATTTATGGTGCCATTTTTACTCTGTCCCCTGCACACCAAAGCTTCTCTTTGAGATGAACGATTTTTAGGATGTTAAAAAAAAATTGTTCCTGAGGGAGAGAAGATGAGGGGAAATAGTCTAGAGTGACAGAACCAAAAAGCTTGCCAAAGGGCTATCTGTAGAAACCAAGTCCCAAATATGAAGGCCCAATGCAAGAGCTGCTGAAGTCAGAAGAAAAATTGCACTGAGCTATTCAAGCATCCCATTAGGTAGGAACCTATTCACTCAAGGTTAGTTGCATCAAGCTGGACATAAAGAACTTTGTTCTTCTTTGATATTCCTCAGAAAGATACATATCTAGCATGCTCTCCAGCAAGACTTTCACCATCTTTTCACCACTCCATCCCACTACTCCACTATCTTTGCTGTAGAATGTTTTTCTCAGACCTAGGTTTCTTTTGCTAAAATTTAACCCACTCTTCAAAATTTTTAGGAAGTCATAGTATTTCAAATGGAATTTCTACCTGTGATTTTGGGCAAGCTGCCTTAGCTAAATCCACTGGGGAGCAATAGAAGACTTCGTCTCTAAGACCATCTAGTTATTCCATTTGGACTGGGTCAGGTATAACGGAGCAGAAGGTTTTGTATCAGGAAGCAGAACATAATGATGTAAATAAGTGTCAGACTTGTTTTACATTTGTGACAGTTGTTAGCCTCTAAAGTAGGGGCTTGGGTTTGGGGTTTTTTTTCAATCTTAATGTAATAGTTGGTAATCAGAAAGCCATGGCAATTACATAGCATATAGAGAGAGAGCCTTGCTTTTATTTAGTACACATGTATCATATGTAATTTTCTTAACACAAATCAGGCTTTTAGTTATGCCATAATGTCAAGCTGTGTTTGAACAGAAATTGAAATAAATTAGAATTCTACAAAACAGCTTTTAAAAATCTGCTTTAGTTTATATTCTCTGCCTTAAGTCTGTCGTATGTGCAAAGAAAAAATAGTTAATCAGAACAGGTTTTGCATCCCGGAATTGATTTTTTAAACAAAATAAACACAACTAATAAGCACATGTGTTTAATTGCCTAGCTGCAATCACCATGGCTTTCAAGATCTCCTGTTCAGTTCCCACTTAAATTACACAGAAAAAAACACATTCTCCTGCTCTTTCTCCCAACTTCAACCAGTTTCCTCAAATCCCAGTAAACCAGTCACTGAAATAAATTAAGTAACTAAAGGAAAACCACAGGAACATTCTTGCTGCAGTATGTACATGGCTGTCAGGCTGAGTCTGCCTTCCTACACCAACATGGCCAGGTTTTTCACCAGAGCCTTTCACAGGCCGGGTATAACCGTGTTCCATCTCTTAAAAAGCACCACAGAGGTAAATAGTTATAACAAATGCTAGCAAAGGTTGTTATCTCCAGAGTTTATTATAATATGAAATTTTTTTTCAATCAGTGAGTTTTCTATATTTATATTCAGTATTTTCATTTAATTTTCTAAGAAAAACTACATTCACTTGGAGCTACAAAGCAATATAGTAGCCTGAGGAAGACAACAGAGACGTTTTCTCTTCAGGCAGGAATACCTGCCTTTCTCTACAGACGCAGAGATTACACAGAGCAGCAGACCTTTGAAAGTCACAAGCATTCATAAGCAGACGAGGTATCCAAAAAAGACTGTACAGTGATAGATCATTTTTCGGTTATCTTTGTTGTTCTCTGTAGTTGTTATATCATAAAGTCATGATGCCTTTTTGGAAATCTTCTGTCTACCAGAATCAGAATCCACAGATTTGCTACGGAATTCTCATCTTGGTTCAAATGTTCTCCTGTGGTCATTTTCCAGTGGAGTCTTTTCTTATTCCACTAACACCATCTACATGTCTCTTTCAGGATGTCTCAATGTTTAGCCAAGAGAAGCACAGCTGCTTTAATTTTCCAAGTGACCTTGTAAGAACGATTAGCTAGTCATGCAAGAGAGAAGACCATCTGAACAGCCTTAAAGTTTCTTGACACAGAAAGGCCAAAAATAGAAACACTTCTTTTTCTAAATAACTGCCCTTCCAAACTTGTTAACATGACTGTGTATTTCAGGAAAAAAATCATCTTCAGCTACAGAACCCCTATATATCCTGCCACCCTTTAGCATATCAGACAAGGAGTTAGCTCCAGAAAGGTGCAAGATCTGGGTGCATAAGACTTACTGGATGTTCTGTAAAGGATCTGGCTTCATGCCTACCACATCACCCAATGTGTCTCCCCATGCAGAACTGGAACTGTTCTCTAGCTGTGCAAAGTGTGCCAGGTTTGCTGCTTTGCAAGATTGTCTGACACAGCAGCATCAGAGCAAGATGTATTGCAGACTTTCAGTTCTGGTGATAACACTCAAGAGGAAAGTTCAAGGTCACTGAGTCCTCTATTACTGTGCCACACCTTTATATTTTTTCTTGCAAATGTCCTTAGAGATGATAAGCTACTGAGAAGAAACTTTCTCTAATATTCTTCAACCTGAAAATGCCCTGAAATCACAGGGTATATACGTTGTAGAAAAGACAGATCTGTTACTGCTGTCCACACTACATGCAGGTCATCCTAAGGACCTTGTTAATTAGTGTAGAATGAAGTCCTCTTCTTCCACAATGCAGCCAATGCATAACCTTCAGCTCACACTTCATCACCATAAAAAATCATACAGCATAAAAAAATGGCCTGTAAATAAGCCTAGCCTCAAATACAAAAGATCATATGGTCCAGGATAATCCACATGCATGTTGCTACAAGAGACAGTTTGCAATTTAGGGTTAGCTCTCCCCAATATTTAGGATACAATTATCTCTTCAAAGCCAGACTCCAGTGTCTGTGCTAGATAATGTGCAGACCTTCAGAACAAGAAAACATACAGTTAGCACCTAAGGAAACAGGAAACCAGGGCATATCCTGGCAACAGAAATTGTTCTCCTAGATCAAGTCTGCTCTTGGGTTTCTATTCAAAGGCAGAATGTATATGCATATGAACATACACACATGCACACACAGATATACGTTCAGAAACATACTGGCTTATATGACAGGAAAGATAAAGATAAAAGATAGATAGATAGATAGATAGATAGATAGGTAGACAGACAGATAGATGATTGAGAGATAGAAAGAGGATAGACAGACATAAAATTACACAAGGGTAACACACCACACACAAATTGCCTCCTTTCTGTAGAAGACACCACCTGAAAACCTACAGGGTCTCACAGTTTGAGAGGATTGTCTGGAGACTTCTTTTGCAATTCTCTTGGATGCCAAGTGCACAGGGATTTCTCTTCTTAAGAAAGGTGGGAAGGGAGAAAGAACAACACATCATCCTTAGAGAACCAATATACCTCTCTTATATGTGGATGAAGACAGTTCAGCAGACATTTTAGAATAATGTTTTTCTATTTACTGTAATGCTGGAGGACTGATACATCGAAATATACGTGAATCCTTTCTGAGCAACTCTAAATTCCCCTAGATTGCACTCCAAAAGAAGGAAAGAGGAAACATCAGTGTATTGAGCCATAAATTCTGCTTTGTCTCAGTGTGAGTTAAAGGTTTTCTGCAACAGTGACTTTCCCCATAAATAGAAAATTCTAGTTCCATTCCACTACTGACAAGAATTTTAGCAGATTCAAAGTATCACAGAGAGCTGCACTCAGCAAGTCTACTGAATTTCTGTGAAACAAACACCAATTCCCTATGATATGGTTAATACACAGTGCACCAGAGATGGACTTTTTGGTTAAAAAGATAGAAGAATCTCAAAACTATTTTTTTAACTGCAAGCAAAATCTTCAATACAGAGATGACAAATAAATAAATCCTTTTCCAAAAAATAACTCAAAACAAACAAACAAAAACAAAAAAAAAAAACCAAGCACTTAGCAGAAAGATTTTTGTGAAGTTGTCTTTTTCCAGATTTCAGAAAGGGAAAGTGATATTTCTTCTTTGATTTTGGTCAAAGACATGTTAGATTTTTACTTTCAAATCCTGAAAAACACTTCACAAGGGATATAGGAAGAATAAATAACTTGTTGCAGGTTGCATATAAAATATACGACAGTTCTGATAGGGGTTTTCTTTGTCCTCCCTGTTGACTCACACTTCTATCAAGCAGTAATTTGCAGGGACTTTCAGTACTATGGGAAATACAGTGCTGGTAAATACTTTTTAAAAGTCTACTAATTTTTTTTTATTTTTTTATTTTCAGCTTTAGGAACATGGTGAAATTTTCTGTGTTGACAGGTCTAACCTGACACCAGGTCACAACTCTTCTGGATGCACAAATAGTGATCAATAAACTGGAAACTCAGCATATTTTATGCTGAGTAACAACTTGAGAAAAGGTTGTTACTTATCTTGGGAATTACAAAAAGTGTTTAGGCAACATTGCTCAGAGACAAGTCTGACAGTATGAGTATTTTATTTATTCTCTGTTCAAATCAAATCCAAATATTTCAGCAGTTGTAAAATGAAATGTTAGAATATACTTTTTTCAGAGTCAAAATATTTTGACCCAATCGCTCTAATTTGTTGTAGAATATTTCACAATATTGACATTTCCCACAGGACTGACTTTTACAGAAAAATGTAGGTTGGGAGACACTTCTAGAAGTTTCCAGTCCTGCCACCCCTGCTCAAAGCAGGGTCAACTAGATCAGCTTTCCAGGGGTCTTCTCCAGTGAAAGGTTCTATATCTCCAAGGATATATAGATCTCCCCACATCTCTTGTCACTCTTCCAGGGCTGCACAGCTGTCAGGGAAATAAATTTTTCCATATATCAGGTGAGAATTTCCTTTGTTCAATTTATGGTCATCATCTCTTGTTCTTTCACCTGTGCAATTCCAGAAAAAGTCTGTGCCTATCTACTCTATAGTTTTTCTATGAGACTGACTACACATCCTGTCCCACCACACACCACCTTGTCAAAACTGGTAAAATACAACTGTGAGTGTAAACAGTGTATGCACATGACACACTCAAAATTGCCTGAGATGGCCCTTCAATGCTGATAGCATTGAAGAGGAGGATGACCACCAGCCAGATCAAACCATAACCAGAGGATTACCAAGAGACTTTTAAACACAGAGAGAGCCAGATAGAAAGCAGAAAAGCAGTGTAAAAATGCAACGGTGGGGACTGACATTGAAGGGGAGCAGTGAGGTCAGAGCAGCAGTCAGGTCACGTTTGGCAGTGCAAGAAATGGCCCTGCTGGGGTCACACCCTCCATCACAGATGGAGGGGTCATCACAGCCTGGCAGATCAGCCTCTCCACCAGCACTACCAGCAGTGGCACTTCAGATAGTGCCAATGGGGTAAGAAACATGTGAACCAGCCCTGGGTATGCACAAGGACCACACAGCAGCTTTTCCACTAGTGTGGGCATGCATGGACTGCATGGAGCAGCCTGGGCACACCTAAACTTAAGTATCTGCATCTCTTACAGCATGGAGGAGAACTGTAGTAGGAGAATCATACTGCCAGGAAAGGGAGGTACACATAACTCACATGCCCTGAGTGTCAGAGGGGGCTGCACATAACCCATGTGAATGTGGAGGGGGTGAGGGGTTTTGGGAGTAAGTTATTGTTTTGGAGATTATAAAGAGTTTATTAATGTTCAGTAGTCTGTCTGTTGTAATGTTGATCATGGAATCACAAACTCACAGAATGGTTGAAGTTGGAAGGGACCTCTGGAGGTCATGTGGTCCAACCCTCCTGCTCACGCGAGGCCACCTGAAGTTCACTGTCCAGGACCATGTCCAGACAGCTTTTGAAGACGTCCAAGGAAGCAGAATCCACCACCTCTCTGGGTGACTTGTGCTAATGTTCTGTCACCCTCAGAGAAAAATTATTTCTTAATGTTCAGGAGGAACCTCCCATATTTCAGCTGGTTCCCACTGCCTCTGGTCCCATCCCTGGAAACCAATGAAAAGAGCCTGGCACCCTCTTGTTTACAACCTCCCTTCAGGTGTCTGTGTGCACTGATGAGATCCACCCCTGAGCCTTCTCTTCTCCAGGCTGAACAGTAGGACCTCTCTCAGCCTTTCCTCACATGAGGAACGCCCCAGTCTCTTAATCAGCAGCTCTTTGCTCGACTCTCTCCAGTATGTCCATATCTCTCTTGTACTGGGCAGCCCAGAACTCAACACAGTACTCCAGGTGTGGCCCCACCAGTGCTGAGGAGAAGTGAAGGATCCCCTCCCTCAACCTGCTGGCAAACTTCTGAACAGTATCTCCCAGGATACTGTCAGCCTTCCTTGCTGCAAGGACACATTGCTGCCTCGTGATCAACTTGGTTTCTATCAGAACCCCCTGTCATTTTCTGTAAAAGCTGCTTTCGAGCTGGGTGGTCCCCAACACGAACTGGTGCCTGGGGTTGTTCTTTCCCCTGGTGCACAACTGCACACTTTCCCTTGCTGAACTGCATGAGGTTTCTGCTAGCCCATTTATCCAGTCTGTTGACATCCCTCTGGATGGCAGCACAACTTTGTTGTACATCAGCCATTCCTCCTGTTTCTATGTCACTTGCAAACTTGCTGAGTGTACACTCCGAGCCACCATCCAGATCATTAATGAAAATGTTGAACATGATCAGACACAGAATTGATCCCTGGGGTACGCCACTAGTTGCAGGCCTCAAAGTAGACTTCATGCTACCAATTACCACCCTCTGGTCCGGCTGCTCAGACAGTTTCCAATCCACCTCACTGCTCATCCAGCCCATACGTCATCAGCTTCTCTATGAACTTCTTACAGGAGACAGTGTCAAAAGCCTTACTGAACTCTAAGTAGGCAATGCCCACTGCTCTTCCCTCATCTACCAAGCCAGTAATTTCATCATAGAAGTTTCTCAAGTTTATCAATCATGACTTCCCATTGGTGAATCCATGGTGACTACTCCTGGTGACTTTGTTGTCCTTCATGGGCCTGAAAATAATTTCCAAGATTAGTTACTCCAGCAATTTCTCAGGGACTGAGGTGAGACTAAATGGCCTGTAGTTCCCCGAGTCCTCCTTCATGCATTTCTTGAAGACAGCAGTGACATTTGCTTTCACCCAGTCCTTGGGCACTTCTCCCAGTCACTATGATCAAAGATTATCAGAAGTGGCCTTGCAGTTATGTCAGTCAGCTTCCTCAGTATGTGTGAGCATGTCCCATCAGGGCCCATGGACTTCTGTATGTCCAGTTTGCCTAAGTATTCCTTGACGTGATCATCTTTCATCAAGTCTTTCTTTGCTTCAGACTTTGGGTCTCTGGGGCCCAGGATTCCTGAAGGTTAGTCTTGGTAGTAAAGACTGAGGCAAAGAAGGCATTGAGTACCTCAGGTTTTGCAATGTCCCATATCAGCAGGGCTCCCATCTTATTCAGTAATGGGCTAACATTTTCACTGGCCTTTCTTTTGTCACTATGTACTTATAGAAGACCTTACAGAAGCCTCAGTCTGGATCCTGAGTGTGTCATTCCCTGGTTAATTATGTGTGGTGAATAAATCAGTAAACGACTTGGATCTCGATTTGATTAAAACTAATACAATTTATCAGCTTGCCCTTGAGATATCTGTCCAGGCAGATGTAGTGGCAGTAGGAGCTCCCCTTCACATCATCATCCCTAGTCTGAGCTAGGGCTCTTCTCCCCTTCTGTCTTCCAACAACTCCTCCAGCAGGTCCTCATCTCAATTCCCTCTACTGACTTGCTATGGGAATTATGAAATGTCTTCCTGTTTTTCTGCTGTTTTCCATCTAGGATTTACTAATGGAGATATCTGTCCCTATACCTGGAGACCCACGTTACCAACCCCCCATATTACATGAGTACAATTTTAAATCCTGGGAATATGCAACTGCTGTCAGAGCATATACCACTCCTGAGTACTTCAGTACCTGCTAATTATTTTTTGCCACTATATAGGAAGTGGAGCACTTAGCATTAGAATTTAATTTTTAAGGCTTAAACTGTATTTTACTCTGTCAAAATGAGGGCTATAACAGACATTTCCACCAAATGGGAACAAACACAGAAGAAAGCACATAAAGAAGACAAAGACTATAAAGAAGATATTTTAACAGTTTAAATGCCTCACCTTAAGCTTATTCTTGTATCATCTTGATACTATTAGACAGTGTTCCATCCCTTCTCCAGGAGCAAGAGCGATAGGAATCTCAAAGATCTACCAGTTCACTCTTTGCCAAGCCATGATGACCCTGCTTATTTTCAATTCATTGCAAAGTTTTAACTTTGTGATGCTGGTGACAGGTATGGGATGTCACATGGCAATCCATACAATTCTACTTTGTTCTTTTTTCTCATTAAAGTTTCCTCATTAGCGCACTCACAGTACCCTCATAATCATTTTTCTTCCCCAGCTATAGCTGTTTGCTGGATTATCTTGTAAGGATCTCTGAAGACAGAGTATCAAAACATGATTTATGACAAAGAAACAAAACAATCCTTCTACAAATGACCTGATCTAACTCACAAATATTTTGTGAGTATTCTTTAAAGAGCTGTCAGAAAGGAAACCACAGTGAGCTCAGGAAAGGACTATTTTCTATGTGTCTTGTGAAGGTGGAAAGCTAGAAGATAAACCATGGAAATGACCATTAAAAGTGTTTGCAGGTGCTGGCTGTTTCTCCACAAGTACAAGTTAAACTGTACAGGATGTAAAGAGATGGCAACCAAGTCTGATGAGGGTACTGAAGAGTTGTACAAGTAGTCCTGCAAACCACTGAGTACAGGTGTAAACTCAAGGCTAAAAGGACCAGTTCTGATACAAAGGACATTGTCAGATCTTTGAAATCAAGGCCTTCGTTGTGGACTGAGTACATCTGATAAGTCAGCCTGTCCAGACTTGTTCTTACTAACAAAAAATGCTTCTCAGAGCTGTCCAAAGACTCAGAAACAGGCACGATTTTCCTGTCTTGGCTTTCTTGTTTTCTCTCCAAAATGTCAGTGGCACTTGACATTTAGCAGATATTTACTCTGTTAATGTGTGCATGACAAAACAAATAAATTCTTGAGTGGGAGGGTGAAGCCATGCTTTGTGGAAAACACTACTTGAAGGCTTCAGCAAAAATCTGGGAAATTGCACAAAAAGATTACAGAATGAAGGAGAACAGCAACTACAAAAGCAGCACTCACTATCATAATAAGACTAAAAATATTGATTGTCCTAAATGCAGTGGCCAGTCCCTGTACTTGAGAACTCAAAGCAATAGAAACTTTCATGGGAGCAATCTGGGGTACAGTGATGTCACTGACAGCAGAGCTATCCGCTGGCATCTGATCCCATATAACGCGGACTGAAATAAGAAAGAAATCAGATTTTCAAAAAATGTAGTACCATCTTTGTCCCTGGCACAAGACAAGATAGGATAGCAATACAGCTGAAACAAGTCTATGCAGTCATTCCATATTGACCACAAGCAATCTAGGTCAAAAAAAAGCCTCAAATCCAACTACAAGTCAATGTCAAAGATCCTTCAGACAGGGCATCATTTAGAAACATCTTGAATCTTTTCCTGTGAATGCTAAGCTCTTATGAGTCATTCTCAGAAAGATGGTATGGGGAACTTCAGTGAAATAAGCAAAGTTCAAAGAAGGAGGAGAATCTCTGTCCCATTGCCTAAAGCTGCTGTTCAAAGCCTAGTAGGAAATATCCTTGAAATTATTTTTATTCCTATACAAAGTCTCGATCTATTGAAACCACAAAAGGAAATAGTCCTCAGTTTTAATTAAGTCAATTATTTCCTTCACCCTTCCTCACAAATTACTTATCACAGATTAGCATCTAAGCAGACTGCTTTTAGGCAGTCAGATCAGCTAAACCACTAGGTGGGGCAAGGCAAAAAGGGCAACAGCACCGTGTAAAGGAGGGCTACTGTGCTGTATTTGCATTTGTGACAGCTGCACATACAAGTATCATTAGAAGAAATTTGCATAATATGTATCCTCTGTCTTCTAAGGACAAAACAGAGGGCGGAGGCAGATGCAGCCACAAGACATGAAAAGTTTACAGCTGAACTCCTGGGAGTGAACAGCACTCTGGGAACCCTGGGAACCAGAGTTGTTTCCCCTCTTAAAGACAAGGAGACCATATTTTTTATCCTCCAGCTCATGCAGGGATCTGAGTTAGAAGAGGCAAGTATATGAAACCCTATGTAAAATCTAGAGTTTCCTCACTAAAACAGCAATTACTATTTCATTAAGAAGGCTAATAACAGGTTAGAGGAAAAATAAGTCAGCAATAGTCCTGGCAACACCACAGCTATGAGCATTATAAAAGCTAAAATGCCTCCCAAAGACATGTTGGTATTTAACTGAGTTCATATGTTGTTTGTGCTTGTGAAAAGTAGTAATGCAGAGCTTTCCCTGAGCAAGCAGCTTGGGATCCCAGCTCATGTCTTGGCAGTCAGAGAGAAAATAGGAAGAACTGTGAAGGAGGTTAGTGATGACAGATTTGATCAGTCGTCCAGCTTGTCAAGTGGTAACACAGCTTCACTATACACCAGCTATTTTCCCATGTACAGAGTTTTCTGTAAATGACAGGATTTCTTACAGTTTATTTTGCCTTCTGATTCCTGACACAGAGAATCTTCTTCTCATAATTCAGTTCAGACTTTCTTATTGTTCTCTGGTCATTCTACATTAGAATTATTACTGGCCAAACCTTTTTGTTAACTCTTGTAAGCTAGTGGTTCCAGTTTTGCAGCGCTTGGTGCACTCCTTGGTTAATGTAAGGCTGGATCTAGCCCATAAAGAGACCTTTGGAGATGTAACTGAAATGTCAGCAGGTTGTGTTTGCAGCAGGCTGCCTACAATCCCATTTCACTTGAGGTCCTGGTGGCCTGCTTTCTGCTCCTGGCTTTCTCTTTTTCACAGCTGACTATACTTTCTCCTCCTACCTCTATGCCTTTCTGCCTCATACTGTGATGCCCAGACAGCTCTCCTGCTTTTCTTTTTCCACATTCACACCCAGCATATACGGGTTTTAAATACTTCTGGTTCATGAAGATGTTTGTGGGTGCTGGTACTAACACTGTGTGAAGGGACATGGAAAAAACCCATTAGAAAACCCAAAAGAGAGGCTCAAAACCTCAACTCTGTGTGTTCCTACACAGTACGCACACTTTTCACTAACCCAGTTCAGTCATATGCTGCTAGCAAATCACCTCTCCTTTAAAGCAGAATGGTAGGAAAGCAGTGACAGTCAGCAGAATGTCCTCTTAGCAGCAGAGCTGTGGTTACAGCCTGTGAAGGGACACAAACAAAGGGACACAGAGAAGAGGAAGAAGGCTGCAGTTTGGAAGGATATTTTTCAACCAAATGGTTTAAAACCCAGAAATGTCCTACATACCAGTAGCAAAAATATGATGTGCAGACATGTCATTTCAGGGAGAGGAATAAACAATCTTGAATTGAAATCTAGCAAAAGCCTTTGTATGAGTGTAATATATTCATTTTTACCATTTTGAAACTAAGAATCTGATGTTTCCAACTGTGACATTTTTTACTGCAACAAGGATCTTCTGCAACATTTCTGAAAGGTCAAAACTCAAGCTTAATTCACTTTTTTGCAGTGGTGTCTACATTGCTGGGTGGGAGAGGAAGAGTCTCTGTCATGAAAAGCATTAGTTGTTTACAGTGAGTTAAACACTAAGAACAATTCATAGGAACATAAGAGAGGGACCTCCCTGAAGATGCTAAATCTCAGTTTTTAACATTTTTGATCCATTTTGATACAGAAATCAAACACACACAAAAAAAATTATTCTTCCCCACTCAAACAGGCCACAGATTCAGTTCCTTTCCAGCACCCATAGCAAAGACAAACAGTATCTAGGAATAAGAATTGCAACGAATTTGTGTTTTCCAAAGCATTAAAGACAGGACAATAGGAGGAAGACTAGGAAATGACTGGAGATTTTGTGTGGTTCCACAGCAGGGTCGTCACACCACATGGAGGAACCAACAAAAGAAAATTTTTGTATGACATTTGGTCTTTCTACCTAGCAGGAAAGGTGTTAGAGACACCACAGAGAGAAATTATAATAAATAATAAATTTAAAAAATGGAAAAAATATTTGACCCCTCATTATTACCATCACCGTTATCATCATTATAATCACTATCATTATTTTACCTGAAACTAAAATCTTCCTGGGCAAGTATACAAGGAGCTGGGCTTTTTCAGCCTGGACTTTTGAATTTCCTCTGTTCTTTCCTGGTGTTGGAAAAACTAAATATCAGACCAAAATTAGCAAGATAATTCTGAGAAGCAGTTTCCACATACCTATGCAGTTTTCAACATGGAAATTCCATTTGATGTGAAGATCTGAATAATGGTGGAAATACTGACAGATCTTACTATTTCCACTGCATTCTTTCTTTGAACTACAGCCAAATCAAACCTGGAGGAAGGTTACCTTTTTTCAGCTGATTGCTTCTGAGGAAAGAGAAGCAGATCCATTCCCTGTACTTTGCAGGCAGAAATATCGTAATACCACTGTTCCTGGATGGATGAAGATTATTCCTTGCTTTATCGCAGTAGCAAATATCCATGCAGCTATGAAACAGGCAGTATCCACAGTATTGAGAGGACCTGATATAAAAATTTAAATACCAAGTTTGCAGATCTCTGTAACATCCAAACATAGCAGAAAACAGAGACAGTCCTTTCTAATATCTGATCAAATTACATAGTCACAATATATGAAACATAGAAAAGGCATGTACTGCAGTAAATGTTAATGGGCTGCCTCCACCAAGCTGTGGACACTAAACCAGCTTTCTTGAATCAAAAAGTCCCCTAATTGTGTATCCTGTTTCCAGTTGCAGCCTACAACAGATGTGTAAGTGAACTGCAAAGGGACTTTTTCTTTTGTTATACATCTTCAACTTCCATCAAAAGCAGCCTGAAAAAGCTTCCTGCACTGAAATATCTGTACTATCATCACATCTTCATTTGCTAAAGTACCCAGGAATAAACATATGTTTCACTACAACATTTAATCCCTTCCCGAGACCACTTACAATTCTGACAAAATCCTGTTGCATTGAGTTCCACAACTGAAGTATTAACTAAAATAGTTCATTAGATACAGGTGACTTTCATTTACCAGAGACAGAGAAAAAAGTAAGTAGCTGAAATAAAAATTAAAAAAAAAATAAAAAAAAAAAGTTTTTGATGGCTTAGCCATGACCTTAATAACATTGAGAAAAGAAAAAATTGTAATTGTATTTGGTAGAAACTAATTGTATATTTCCATGTTCAATTCAGTTAAATTTCTGCTGTGTTTTTGTGACTGTCTTCCAAACCTGTGAAAAATAATCAGCTCTGTATCAATAACTCAGGTTCTGATGAGACGAAAAACACTCCCTAAAAATGAGCTTGGTCACTTAAATTTAATCTAGTTCATATTTCTTCTTCTCCGGTGTGAGGAGTCAGCCTCTCTTTTTTATTGCCTGGTTTCTGTAAGCCAAAAAAAGCAGACTCCTCAATATGGACGTCTAGGCTTAAGTCTCCCAGTGGTACCTGTCTGTCCTGGTCAGGAGACAATTATTTGATGTTTCCTGAAGGGTCTGCTTTACCCCTTGGCCAAAGGAAGAGTCTATCTTCTTTGGAACTCCAAATGCCCTTGTGCCAACAGTTTTCAGGGGTCCTTCAGGGCTACCTGGTTTTCAGGTGGTGTAAGTTGTTGGCCAAGCTCTCAGCCAAGGCTGGAACTCCAAGACTTGGCTTGGATACCCTACTGGAAATTAATACACTCACGTAGCATAGAGAGGTTATTTATCCACTGTACAGGCTGATTTCCACCTGGTGTCCCACCACGTGGCTAAACCACAGCTGTGTGTGAGAAATAGATCATTCAGCCATACAATGACTCAGAAGTCCATAGTGTTGAACCAAAATACTTTCTGTGTGTTTCACTGATGTAGCACTTGGGTATTCAAAGTTGCGAGCTGGATCTGAAAATGTGACGCAGTGTATTTGGCAATTTCTGTTTCTGCTGGTGAGTTCTGCATCATGTCAAAACAAACCCCAAGCCACTGCTGTTTGTGTAACTCCAATACACCCCAAGTTTGTGTAACTCCAATTACTGTACTAACAGAGTTATTACCCACACTTGGGCTGATGAGCACTTTTTTAAACTCTCAGATGTGTGATTCCTCTGATTTAGCAACACTTTTTAACAAGTGAAATATTTCTTTTTATTCTGATAGCTTCTTATATCTTGCTTTTTATTTAATTAAAGCAAAAGCCTGACACATCAGATGTATTACTTTAGCCATTGCTGCCCACAACCGTTCCTTCAATAGGACACCCATCTGCCATGGAAAACAATTTATTTGAAGAAGTTTTCAGGGTCTTAAGAGACAATCTTGCACAGGCATTTCCAACTGTTTTGCCTACATTTTCCATAAAAAGACAGCTCCGCTTTTCTGAAAGAATTTTAGGCTACATCTCTGTCATGGTTTAAAGGCAAGAGGCACCACACAGCCTCCTGCCAAAAACCTCACGGGCTGAGGCAAAGAGAGGGAGGGTTCAGTCGCTACTTCTGCTCACAGGCAAGAAATAGACTTGGGGAAAACAAAAATCCAATTTAATTCGTTAACAATCAGACAGCAAGATAGTGAGAACAAAAACTACTTCTTAAAGAAGGCAGCTCTCCTTGACTCCTCCCTTCTTCCCAGGCACAAAGGCTTTGTTTCCAATTTCTCTACTTTCTCCCCCCAGTGGCACAGGGTGGGAAGGGAAGGGGGGCTGTGGCTGGTCCATCGTGTGTTGTCTCTGCTGCTGTTTCCTCTTTTGCGGGGAGAGCTCCTCACAGTCTTCCCCTGCTCCAGTGTAGGGTCCCTCTCATTGGAGGGTCCTTCCCACGGGCTGCAGTTCTCCACTAACTGCTCCAGTGTGGTTCTCTTCCACAAATTCACAGCCTCCTTTAGGCACAGACACTTCTTCCAACGTGAGGTCCTCCATGGGCTACATCTCAATAAGTTGCAGGCAAGCTCTGCTCTTCCTGGGCTGCACAGGGACAATGTGTGTCACCAGTCTTCACCACGAGCTACAGGGATAATCTCTGCTCCAGCACCTCCTCCCTCTCCTTTCTCTTCACTGACCTTTGTGTCTGAGCAGCTGTCTCTCTCACACACTGCTCCTCTCTCTGCCGTAGGTTCTTGCACTGGCTCATGAGAAACTCCCGGCCCTTGGTTGGGGGCTACGCCTGGTTGGCTGGGCCAGGGCTCTGCTGTGGAGTCTGGGCAGGCAGGCAGGCAGCTGGATGGATGCACTGGCCAGGCCGGGCCCTGCCTGGGGCGGTACTACCACTGCATGTTCTGTGCCCCCTCTTAAATATGTTATTTGCAGAGGCACTGATTGGCTCAGCCTCGGCCAGGGGTGGGTGTAGCCTGGAGCTGGGGAAACTTCCAGCAGTTTCTCACAGAAACCATCCCTGTAGTGCGCCCCTCCCCTGCTACCAAACAGACTTGGAGCTGGGGGAAGTTTTAGCCGTTACTTATGGGAGCCATCACTGTAGTCCCTCCCCTACTACCAGACAAACCCAGCACAGAAAACCACAAGAGTCTCTAAATAAAGTATTCCTGTCTCTAAGGCCTACTTGCCTAGTTCATACACACAGTTAGTTTCCTCTCGCTCCAAAACAGAGAGGACTCAATCCTTGTTATGGTGCATTTCCCACAGTCCTTCAGCCCCTGTTATATACATACCAACTGCCCTACCACAGGCAAATGACTGCGACAGAACATCCTGTACCCTGAGCAAGAGGGCTGGCAGACACTGTTAGCTCCAGTCATGTCATTTTTCTGGCAGTTTCTTGTGATGTTCCTATTTCTGGCCTATTAAACCTGTCTGTGGGCCTGTTTACTGATGCCAATCTTGCTGAGCAGCCTCAGAGAAGGTGTTTTGCCTACCATGCTGCTGAATGCCCATGGAGGTGGCTGAAGCATTCCAAGTCTGGCCTGAGCCTGCCTACAGAGGCTTCAAAGGGCTCTGAGGTCCACTGCTTCAGGATGGTGCTGCAGATCTTGGAGCTGGGAGCTCTAGCATGGAGCTGTCAGTTTGCAGAGCAGACATCCAGCAGAACTGCCATTCGAGATTTGCTTCCTCATCCTGTTTTGTGGAGGAGACACAGAGGGAATGTCTCAGCAGATTCTCAAGAGAGCAAATGAGTGGTCTAAGCAGCTCTGCAAAAGACCCCCTCCTCCCCTTTTCTGCATTAGTATTCTTTTTATCTGAGTAGTCCAAAATAGGCTTTGTCTAAACAACAGGAAGGACAATGACATGTAAATCTACTCCTGACACTGAATAAAGCACCACTGGGAACAAGAAGTAAAAGCTCAAAGCTGTTGTCCATGTTGTGGTAAAGAACTCCATTGGAAAGCTCTTGGTTTCCACAGAAGCAAAAGGGGTTTGCGTCTCTCCTGCCTTTCCTGCTAGTTCTCCACTTTTCCACAGCTTGAAGGCTGTGCAAACTGCTGGTTACCCTTTTAAATTATCTTATCCTACATCTAAATAAAATATTGCAACAAGCCTTTCACACCTCATTAGCAACTCCCATGGTGTCTGGCTAAAGACTCAGCCTAATGTGCCCAAGAAGAGGCAGTAGAGCTAAATTCCTTCACTGACTAAACCCCACTGCTTGACTGCAGAGGCCTTCTTATGCTCTCCATAGAGTTGTGGCCATCAAGGACACACGGAGGCAATGTTTGACTGATGAGAATACAGCTCCGGATACTAGAAGTTTCGAGAAGAGAGAGGACAAAGGCCTCTCCTTCTGCAGCCTCTCATGTATACAGATGGCCCAACACTGTGTGAAAATTATTTATTTTTGTCAAATATTTTTGCAAGCGGGTAATCAGACCTGGTGTCAGGCTTATGGGAATAGAATTCGTTTCTCCAGATCTAATTTCCAAATGAAAATTAAAAACTCACAGATGAAAACTGTGAACACAGCACAACTGGGGAACGAGTGTTTGACCAGCAGTGACAGGAGTTCAACACTTTGCAGGATCAAAGTACCACAGAAACCTCCATTCCTGCCCACTGGCTCCAGTGACTTAATTAGTGTTGCTAATGAGATCTGCCAATTATTTGTTTTACAAGAGTACCTGTCTGTCCTATGTTGTTCAGAGTGGCAATTATCCATAGTGCACTAATTGCTCTGAGCTGCAGCATCTATCCTTTGCCCTCCAGTCCCTTTGTACAAATGCAGTTGACTCAAGGTTACATAGCCTTGTAGCAACTCAGTGTGCTACTCAGCTCACACTACAGTGAGATTTTTTTTTCACTTCCTTACTCACTACTACCTACTCCAGCTGACTTAATCCTTGTGTTCAGAGAGCATCAACTGGCTTCTCTTTACTTCACCTCAATGCTCAACCCACAGCAGGCTAAATTGTTTATTACCTCCTCATCTTCATTTTCTCAAGCTGAATGCACACGCTTTCTAAACAAATGAACAGTTTGTACTCTCTACTACTCCTCCTTGTGGGCAAATCCTGCTCTCTGCTCTATCATTGCCTCTCAGCAGTGTGAAAGGCAGGGATTATGCCGGAACTACTATGGCTCACCATGGCTCACCACAGCTGGCATCTCACTAATAATTTGTATTTTGGAAAGAAGTTACAAACATTCACATTCTTTTCTCTGTCTCAGGCCTACACCGCCTTGACAGATATTAAGGACCTCCATGCAACAGGTACTTCATGTTGACTGAGAGAAGCATGGTGTGCTTGTAAGATCAAGCAGACTTAGTTTAATATCAGGAAAAAAAAATACCATGAGAAAGGTTCTACAGACTCCTTTAGTGTGCTTGCCAAAGATGGACACTTCCCATCTATTGGCTATTGAGAGTAGCTTGGTCAGCCATCAGTCATACCTTGATGTTCAGTGCATTCCTGGACTGTGCTTCCAAACTCCTCCATCTGTAACTGCATGAGTTCCTTTACATCTTAACAGTCACTAGGGAAACATCCCATGACGTGACACCAAGATGGGGACAATTCCAGTACAACATTGTGCTTCTCATGCTTCAGTGTGACACTACACTAAGTGTCATGAGGAAAGAGCATTTCCCAAAAGCAAAACCGGTGTGCCCACGACGATGTCATGAAAATGTTTTAATATCTCCAAGGATGGAGACTCCATGGCCTCACTGGGCAACCCGTGGTAATGCTCTGTCACCCTTGCAGTGAAAAAGTATTTCCTTACATTCAGGAGGAACATTTCATGTTTCAGTTTGTGTCCATTGTGTCTTGTCTGGTCACTGGGCACCACCAAAAAGAACCTGGCTTCACCTTCTTTACACCCTCCCTTCAAGTATTTGCACACAATGACAAGGTCCCCCTTGAGCCTTCTCCAGGCTAAACAGTCCCAGCTCTCACAGCCTTTCCTGATAGGACAGATGCCCCAGTCCCTCAATCAACTAAACGTCCCTTTGCTGGTGTAACTGTCCCATCATCCAGATCATAAATTAACACATTGAACAGAATTGGACTTGATATTGACCCGAGGTGCCATATTAGTGACTAACTTCCAGCTGGCCTTTGTGCCACTAACCACCATCCTCTGGGGCTGATCATTCAGCCAGTTTTCAATCCACCTCACTGTCTACTCATCAGCTTTGCTTTGACAAACTAACGGGGGAGAGTGTGAGACCCTTACTGAAGTTCAGGTAGACAGCATCCACTGCCCTCCACTCACCTAGCAAGCCAGTCATTGCAGCATAGAAAATTGTCAAGTGGATTAAGCACAGTTTGTGCATCATAAATCCATGCTAACTACTCCCAATCACCTTCTTGTTCTTCATGCATCTGTAAATTATTTCCAGGATTAGCAGCTCCATCATCTTTCCAGGGATCAAGGTAAGGCTGAACAGCCTATTGTTCTATGGGTCCTGCTTCTTGCCTTTCTTGAAGATAACACCCTCTAATTCTCAGGCATTTCTCCCAGTCACCATGATCTGCCAAATATAATTGAGAATGGATACAAAACAACACCATCCAGATGCATCAGTACACATGCGTGCATCTTATCAGGGCCCATGGACATACATATTTCCAACTTGCTTAACTATTCCCTAACCTCAGTCTCTTCCAACAAGAAGACACCAGGTCCTACTTGCTCCAGGCTTGCCCCTTGGTTTCTGAAGCCAGTGGTTTCTGAAGGTCCACTTTACTGGTAAAGACCAAGGTGGATGTTGCATATAGTACTCCAGCCTTTTCCAAGTCATATGTCACTAGGCCCCCTAACCCTATTTAATCAGTGAGCCCAGATTTTACCTAGTCTTCCTTCTGCTGCATACGTACTTATAGAAGGCCTTCTTGTTTTCTTTGGCTTTCCTTGAGAAATTCTGCTCTAGTTGGACTTGGGCTGTCCTGTGTCTCTGCATGCTCAGACAGTGTCTTTGCATTCCTTTTAGGCTGCCTGTCATGCTTCCATCATCTGTATGCTTCTTTTTTGTGTTTGAGTTTTGCCAGGCACGCCTTGTTCATCCATGCAGGCCTCCTGGTATCTATGCTTGACTCTCAGCTCATTGAGATGACTGATCTTGTGATTGGAGGAGGTGGTCTTTGAATATCAACCAGCTTTCTTGGATCTCACTCTCTCTAGGGCCCTCTAGGACTCTTTGAAGTTGATCCCTAGAGAGGCCAAAGACTGCTATCCTGAAACTTGGGGTTGTGATCTTGGTTTTTGCTCTCCTTCCTCCTCTCAGGATTCTGGATTCCACTATCTCATGGCCACTGCAGGCAAAGCTGCCTTCCACCTTCACATTCTTGATGAGGTTTTCCTTGTTTGTAAGGGTCAGGTCCAGCAGAACACCTCTTTTCACATGTGTCAATAAATTGTCATTGATGTTCCTCAGAAACATCCTGGACTGCTTAAGCCCTGCTATGCAGGGCAGATATTGGGGTGGTTAAAGTCCCCCGTGAGGACCAAGACCTACAAACATGGAGCTACTTTCAGAAGTCTGTAGGAGATCTCATCCACTTGTTCATCCTGGTCAGGCAGCCTATAAGACACACTCACTATAATATCACCCATACTGGACTGTTCTTTAATCCTTTTTCATAAGTTCTCGTTTGGCTCATCATCCACGCCTAAGCAGTGCTCCATGCATTCTCTAAAAAGGCAAACTCCACCTCTGACATAAAATTCTACTACAGATCACAGGCCTAGTGGTCACTACTCTGTACCACGCATTGCTCCACAGTACTGGCCCAAACACAGATGTCTGCCCTTCATTTGTCCTAGAGAGGTGCTGCCTTCATTTCTGGAAGGTTTAATCAGCAACACCCACTGGGATTTGCAAAGCCACATCGTGCCAGTTTTTAGTCTCTGTTGCTCCCATGAAGTCTTCCTGATAAAAAAAATACACAAGTCTTAAAAGCAAATAGTGACTGGGGACGTGGTCTATTCTGGCCCTCAGGAGACTGTCTCTGGCTGTTCCCTTTCACTGATAGTATACAAAGAAAGACCTTTTGTTATAATGTACAGTTGCTGTGTAACTGAGGATTATGCACATACTATTGCGCATGGTATAAATGCACAGTGTTCCCAGGAAGGTACAAGGTCTGCTGAACTACCTCAAGATGCTGGTAGTGACCTGAAGGAACTAAGTATAATATGAGGTGCATCTGCCTGCTGGCTCAAACTATGCCAAAATTTCCAGCTACAGAACAACGTGGTTCACTCTGGATCAGAGGTAAGCATCAAAAATACACATAGCGTGGATTATATACATAATGTGGATAACGTAGGGTGTTGCTTTCTAAGAGAAATTAAAAACCCATGTGAATCAGGATGCATCCACTGCTGTTCATTGCCTAAGTCAGGATGCAAAACAATCATCCTGATTCCCATTTCCTTCTGGTTTTCTACCAGGTTTGACAACTGCTATTGAATTGAAGGGCATCCAGTCATTTTTAGGCTATGAGCTGAAGCTAAAATTGTCCCTGTGTTTCCTGCGCCTGAGGCGGTTGTGATACAGATTGTCCTAGAAATTCGGCAGCTATAAAATCACTGCAGTTAGTCTTACCCATTGAGTCTCACTACCTAATAACTAAGTAGGACATTATGAAAACTGAAAACAAGCAAAAAACCAATCCACTCACCCTGAGGACTCTTACGGGTAAGAATAAAAATCAAAACAATTTGTAAGAATCCATGGCAGTCTATAGCTACCATAGCCACATGGTACCAAAGAAGATCCATGTGTGAGCATAAATGTCGGAGAAAAGTGGGGACCTGACTAGGTCACAACTTAGATTTGCAAGGAATGTATAATGGTACAATGAGCTACAATAACTCTCCTCAAGTCCGTGCTGTCCAGATCCAAAGTCAGGGAAGTTTTGATAGGATCCCAAGGCGAGATTAAGACACAAATGAGGTCAGATGCCATACACCCAAACCAACGTTATTAACAATGATAAAACATAGAAGCGATAGGAAAATGAAATAAAAGGTAGAAATTAAGCAAGAAGTGGAGACAGAGAGGCAAGAAATAGTCACCACCCAGGTTCCAGCAGCATCCTGATGATCCGCAGGCCTCAGTGGTGAGTGCACACACACATTCGCTCGCACACACACATTCGCTCGCTCACACACACACACACATTCAGTTGCACCTCTGCTCGCGTGCACACCCCGTTCATGGACTTTCCTGCAGGCTTTTATAGGTGGTGCTGGAGAAAGTCCAATGGGCCAAAGGTTTCCATAGCAGCAGCACATCTGACACATCCCCTTCTGGCGCATGCTTAGGCTGCCCCCATGGGGTACACATGCTTGCTGTGTGCTCCCTTTGTGGTGCACTGTGCATGTCCCAGCACGTGGTGGCAGTCGCAGGGGCTCATGCACCCCCTGTAAAGGGAGGTGTGACTGTTCACACCACACCAGACTGGTTACACCTTACACCACTGATATTGCATAGCACATCTTCTGTGTGCACAGTTCAGTTTCCACAAGCAATCTTTGGGACAAGTGTCCCACAGTTCAATCTCTCACACATGCTTCGTCACCTAAATGGGCAAGTTTAGAGACACCTATACTGCACAATCTGGCTTGGATTTGACCACACAGAAGTGATTTGACCACTGGAACTCAGCAATTGTTACTGTAGGTCATCGCCAGTATCATATCACAAAAGTATCAGGAAAACTGCATCCTACAGCTATTATGTTGTCTCTCTGCATCACTGTCATGTGCTAAAAAGTATATTGAACTTTCATATTTTTTTAATTCCTCTTTTTCTCACTTCTAAGGGAAGGTAGACTTGAAGCAGTGAGGGCAGCAAAACAAGGTTGAACATGTTGTTTGTACCTCTGAACTATAACTCTGCTACCAAGGTGATTTTGAGCTGATTCTGCAGCAATTAGCCCTTCTCTTCACACTACAAGGGTTCAGAATGAGGCCACATGATTTAACTTGTATATAAATACATACATAATTTTAATAAAATATATAATTTTAATTTACATGAGACTTGTTAAAGGAAGGAGAAGTGGGTGTGAGTTTTGCCTGGTAGCTTCATGCTCAAGAATATGGGTTCATATCTTTGTTCAGACATGTGCTCTACTCGTTATCTTTATGGTCCAGATTTTTACAGCTGGGCAAGCCGAGAACCTGTCCTTTTCTTGCAAGGATGTAGTTCAATGTTGGAAGAATGAAGCAAAAGAAGTTGATAGGGTCTGTCCAGTCCTTTGGGTAAGTCATGTCAGATCCTTGACTGTAATCATAATGCTCCTGGATTCTTGATGGATCACATTTCCAGTATTACAGTATTAACTTTGGAGAAAAATCAGTTAAACATCCACTGAGTTCCTGCTGGGATCCTGGCACACATAATTGTTTCTCTTGGAGAGCATAAGTTCTTCCTGTGAGGAGTATAGAACTTATCTGCTCTAGCAATGGGCAACATCCAAGACCTTCTAGGAAGAACATAGTGTTACTGTCAAGGAAGAACATTGGTCATCTTTGATGTTGCATACCAGCATCAGAAGGGCAAACAGGAAAGCTGGAGGCTGACAGGAGCTAGGACCTACTGATAGTGCTGTGAATGGGCTTTGTGGAGTCAGGATTTCCAAGCTGCAAGTGCCCTAACATTTACCTTACCAGAAACCCCACTTCTGTAGTTGGCCAGTGAGTGATAAAGGGGCCATTTTGCCTCAAGGGTGCCTGCAAGGAATATTCTCCGTGTTAATGCAGATGCAATTTTACAGAGCCAGGAGACATGGTGGAAGCAACTTAAAAGGAGAGAGACAGATAGCAGTAAACCCCAAGCTGAAATGGCCTTAGTGGCCTTTATCCCAGTGTGATGCTCACTGCCATATGCACCACATCAGCTGATGCATCCTGGTTAAGCACATATAAACCTGCCAGTGCCACCAGGGACCATGAACTTCACCGATGCCCTGGCCACAGAACCCTGAGTGATTCTTTCACTTAATAAATTACATCTTCTTTACCATTGTTTCTGAGGTTTCTTTACCTTGTATGAAACAATCAATGAGTTCATTCAAATGACATTATAAAATATATTTCATAGTCTGTGGGGTTTTGTGGCAACCAAATTATACTCCTTGAATTTCCAAGGGAATATATGAAGTTAGCTTTCACTCTCTCTAACAAAACATATGGTTTATCTTTTAAAAAAGAAAAAAATATATAAAATAGACAGAGATTGTAAGTTAAGACATTTCCACATTTTTCGTTTTGTGTTATTTAATTTTTTTCCCTTAAATCAATTTGAAGAGAAAGTCCTTCATGCAAGTATATACACAAATCTACAAGATCCAGTTTGACTATTATGACCACAATCACTCCACAGCAAATTTCCTTCTCTGGGTTTCTTTTTTCCTTCTTCCCTTCTCTATAAAAGCTAGAAGTAAAACATATCAACACAAATATGCCAGTTTTATTCAAGGCTTTCCTTAAAAAAGACAATATGCAGCACACAAATCACTCCTCATTTTAGATTTCCTCATTAGGAGAAAACATGCTCCCTCTGACATCACATAGAAACCTTGAAGAACAGATAAGCACAGGACAGGGGTAAAATTTTGTCAGACTATTCCAGTTCTGCCTAGGGAAAGGCCCTAAGTGAATGCATGGTACACCCCACAGTGGCTCTTGCAGCCCACCATTCTGCCATTGCATTTGGGAATTACTTCATTCCTGTACAAAGCAATACTTTACTCCCAGGTCTGCTGCTGTTGTATTTGCCTCCAAATTTGAACACCTAAATAGCCAAATTGTTAGATATAATCACCTAGTGATTTTCACATTTGAGAACCCAGGTCTATGCAAATGACACATCAGTGTTTCTAAAGATATTAACTGTTCTGGGGACTAGCTCAGCCCTCTTGTGCTACATGTAAACAGTTCATTTGTATTGTCTCATGTAATAGACCATCTCAGGGAGGCATGTGACATACTATGTCTCCTGAACAGAAGTAGCCAAGGTGGGAAAAGAGAGTGCGGAAAGGGGACATCCTGCAGACCTGATGCCAAGGTGAGCCCAGGTGAGCAGGTCAACCCAAAACTCCTCCTGAGTTATTTCACACCCTTTCCCACATTTTGGAGTGCCACAGAGATGCCTTCTCGCAAAATCGTGTTTGCATACCTAGGCATCACTGAATACAAGATTTGCTCTTAAGCTTATAGAGGGAATTGCCATTTATAACTTTTATTGTCCTTATCGCTGAGGTGATGCATTTTGCACAACCGCACTTGTAAGTTATCAAGAAACATTGTGCTCCTGCAAATTTACAGGTGACTCATGGGGTTGCAAGCCCCCTCCTTGCCTCATTAGCTTGGTGTCCATGTGTCCCTGCCCTGCTCTGTCACAGCTCTGTTCTCTCAGTGAAATCACAGCTCCGAATAACCATTCTGCTTTACAGCAGTGTTGATGACTCAAGACTCCGTTACTAAAGTAAGAGAGCACACAGTACAGGTGGGCAACATTTTGAAAAGATAGAATTCACTACAAAGTACCCTCTTAGGTTTACATAACTTTTACAACAATTTTTGTGAAGTGCAGTTTGAAATTACGTTACAATTTTGTCTGAAATTATCATTGTACTATTTTGCTCATCTTGCAAAGAATACATTCCAGATGTTGATTTTGAGATAGTAATTTTGTTTTTAAAATAAATCTGAATGGAGGAAGACATACTAGGAAAATAATGTTGAATACTCAGGAAAAGGAAATAGAGTAGTAGAGTTTATGATGAAGAAAACACCCATGTCACCCAGAAAATAATTATTTTTCAATATTTCTGTTATTGTCACCATAACAAAATAATACATTACTCCCCAGAGGTTTAAAACTCAGAAATTTAGAGAAGCTAAATGCTTGGGTATCACAACAAAAGTTAGCATTCTTATCAGGAAAAAAGAAATGTAATTAATTTAATTAATTTTAACAACAGAGTGTGTACCTTTAATGAAAATCTTGCCCTAAGAACTTTGATGTAGGCACCAAGTTTTATCTGTAAAACAGTAAGTGGCACAATATCCCTATGCTTTTGGGGAGCTGTAGATGGGCTTTTAATTTCTCGTTATTTTATTGTGAGTCTCATATTTTTGTTGCTTTTTTTTTTTTAAAGTTCCAGCTCCTAGATTAATGAGATTAAGCAAGAATCTAATCACGCCATGTTTGAAAAGGTAAATTTTTCTTTTTGCAGTGTTGGAGAAAGCTGTAAATGTGGCTCAAGAAAATCAAGGAGTTAATTTAAGGATACATGCTCATCAGAATTTGGAAGTATCACTGATGATTTCAAGGGTGCAGCCAGACAACCATTTTGAATGCACTTATGAGTAGAAGACTTCACAGAAGTTTCTGGAGGCAAATGCCCACCATCTAAGTTAGAAAGCAATACCTGGTGAAACCAAGAGCTCCAGTGGGCAATATGCATGCACAGACCTTCAGCACCACGGAAAGGGCTGTTCCCATGGTGCAGCCACCATGTGCAGGAGCTGAGCTGCTGAGCAGCATCCAGGCATGTCAAACAGTCATCACAACTGTCAAGTTTCCCTGGGTCTGTGCTGTCAGTGTAGACTGAACAGGAGGAACATGGACCTGGACAGCTCTATGTGAGTCTATGACAGAATAGCAATCTTAGAAGGGAAATTGCTAACAACCTGTTTATGCATCCCACTTAATAAAAATCTAAAGTTTACATCACTGATGGTGTGGTTTTTTTATTGTGGCCACCCCACACCTAAATATCCAGAGACAGACAATCCATTGCCTTCTAGAGAGAGGGATAGACATGGGACAGCCCATGGTACTGTGTTTAGAGTCTTGCCTCTGATGGCAACAGAGACTTTGAAAAGAAACAAAATTACCCCTTAGTGAGACCTGCACGTAAGGACAATTTGCCTCTTCTTCAGGAAAAAACTATTTTTTCTGTCCTCATTTAGGAAGTAGCTTTTTATTGAAGAAAGTTTTAACAGTAGGTAATTAAGTGGAATATTCCTTTCGAAAGGTTTTGCAACATAAACATTTCTTCCCAAGGGTTACATACCTTATATAACTTTTCGATGAGACAGCTAATTAAGCATTGTAATTATCCAATAACAAGTTATAGATTGTAGTGTTAATTAAGTGACAAACCAAAAGTAAGCCATTTGATGCTAGAGCAAAAAAGACAGAAAGAGGCTTAATAAGAACACATTCATGGGAAAGAGTTGCTTCAACACTTCACTAGGATCTGCCAAACTTCTTGGTGAATAGCTCATCACTTGTGCTTTGTCCATTGTACAACTTTCTTCCTTCAGGTTTACAGCAAAGACTCAGAAAGCGAAGGCAGTGTTTTAAAGTAAATATACGAGCAGAAATATGATGCAGAAACACATGGGGAAAAAATATTCACCAAGACTTCCCTCACTAAATAAACCTAAATTAAAAAAAAAAATCCCTCTTTCTTATGAGGCACCCAAGAAGAACTATTGCTTCTTGGAAATCTAAAACGAAAACATTAAATAGATTGAGTCAAACATGTATCTTCTTGAAATGAAATAAAGAGTTAAGATACTGTCTGAGGGATTAAAACCTGAAATTGTTTTTCTAAGAAACTCCATATTATTATTGCTAATAAATAGTCAAACTGTTGTTCTAAACTAGAGAAAATGGGGGCTGAAAAATTATGAAGATTCTCTGAGGAAATATTGTGGCATTTTTCTTTTGAAGGCCATGTAGGTATTAGAACTTTGATTTTTTTTTAACTTTTTTTTCTGGAAAAAGTATCTTTCAAAGAGAAGAAAATTTATAGATATGAAAAGTACTCTTTACACAGAGTATTTCAGGCAAATGTCTATAGTAGCAAAGGAGGCTAAGCAATGAAACTCCATTTATTACTCTGTTTTCAGTCTTTTTTTTTTTTTTTTGGTTGCCTCGGAGCATTTGTGTGTGGGAGTGGTGTATGTCCGTGTGCCCCTCAGATGCAACAAGTCTTGCAGTTATTTGTAGACCAGCTTCTGTTGACCTACCCTCCATAGATCACAGAATTCTGATCCTGACCATGAGAATGTACAGGCACATTATCAAGCACCCAATGACTTACCTGACAAAGCTGAATCAGGTTGTTGCATCTTCCTACTCCAAGACTTATAAAAGGCACCTGAGTTCAAATGGGAATAATGTCTTGCAAAAGGCAAGGCAGAAAGCTCAGAAATGGGGATAAAAACATATCTTGTTTTTCAATCAGAGTTTGCAGAGTGGCCAGCTTGTTTCTTCCTGCTTTTTATTAATCAATTACTTTTGATAAAGAATAAAAATTAAGGAAATTATTATGATGCACAGGATACTGCCAAGTCCAGGCCCTGACAACATCTGAAGAGAGATTGCTGAGGTGAGATTGCACTATTTCATCTGCACTAGGAAAAGACCCCACTGTCTCTCTCCTATCACTGCCAGCCCACAGAAACTACCTGTAATTAACACCAATGGTGCTCTTTTAATTTCTGTCTTAATTTAGTTCTGCAGAAGTGGTTTTTAGATATCATTGAGTTGCCAGACATCAGTCTGTTCCTACTCACTACTGCATTGTCTCTTTTTTCAAACATTTTTTTTTACATTTTTCATAGTTCTTTGCAATCAACAATAGTACTGAGAATGGAACGGAATTCCATGCAGAGACCTCAACTTCCTCTCCAAATGTTGTCAACCACATTGTTGATCAGACTGCTTGCTAAAATCCAAGTATTCTTCCAAACTTACCTGACTTTAAGCACCTTTTGCAAAGAAAGCATGTAAATCCTGGCCTTCCATTTTTTAAGAGCCCTGCCTGACAGTCCCTGAATTCCAAAGCTGAACTTACAAGAAAAATCAAAAGGACATTTTCAGGAAAGTGAACAACCAATGCCTCTGAGAATTTGTCCAGCTTGGAGTTTCAGCAAGAAACTCCTTCTCCATTGTTAGGGATGTTTCTAATCATCCTCTGTCTCCCCCTTTCACCTCAGGCTGACATGAGAATAAGTAGTGGTCAAATCCTTGCCCCACTCCCAAATGGTAAAAAACCAGCCACAGCTGCCAGCCTTGCACAAGGCAGTTTCTTCTACCCAGCAAGAGACTCAAATGGAAGCTGCCTGTGAAAGAAAGTTACCTCCCCGGGGTATATTTCCCCCTTTGAGAAAGGCAACAAGTTCCTTGGAGTTTTTTTAATTTCAAGGGGTCTTGTTCATCATCTGAGACAAAGAGTTACTCTTTCAGGTCCTCCATGAGACCAAGTACTTGCTGGGGCCAACCATGCCATCCAGGTGGGTGGCATTATCCTACCTACATGTGACTTACGGGTTATAGGGCACCTTGCTTTCACTTCCTAAACCAAGCAAAGCAAAGCAACACACTTACTATGCTGTAGTGGTAGGAGGTCTGAGATGGGAAAACATCAGCTGCTTGAAAGAAAGGACACAAAAAATAGGAAAACCATTCTACCTGAACAGGTGTAGAACGTTTAGCAAAGGGGCAACCTCTCCAAGAAGATTGGCAGGCTGCCATTGACCCTATGGGTCTTGGTTTTGTGTGTTGTGTCAGCTGAGCCCTTTATAGAGGCGCAGACCAAAGCACCTACAGGCTTCCTCTGGAAAACAAATATCTCCTCTGAAGCTCCTGTGCATCTCCATTTGTGTGCACCAACTGCATTCAAGTAGCAGAAGCAGTTCCCATGACTTCTATAACTTTTGTGTATCTATGAAAGGAGATGGTTGTCTTGAATCTGCACAGAGAGGTCTTCTGAGCCTTTGTTTATAGAGTGTGAAATCAATTCTTAAAGCAGGTACAAAAATTACGTTGGAAGCATATCTCGGACTGTTTGCCAACTGGGCCTCATGAGCTACGGTCCCAAAGGTTGAAAATGTATGTTTAATAAAAAGATATTGTTGTTAAATACTAGCTCCTCTCTGTAACATTTGCTTGTATGCTTCATTTCCTAAAGTCAACCTACGATGACTTCATTCCAGACACCTGTTTTCTCTGCTGCCACTTCTTTTCCAGAAAATCTTTCCCATTCCCAAAAAGCTATATGTACATTGCAGGAGTTTCTTCTTGGGGGACTGTTTCTTCCCAGTTCCAGATTCACATAATCTGGCATTCTTCCAAGGTCCCACTTTCCCACATACTAATGTGCAGTAGGCAGAACTGAGTTTCTTGGTAAGGCAGTGATTCCCCTATATAATTCCTGCGCTAGTTGCCCTACTTGTAAAATGGGTGTTCCAATGCTCCAGTCTTAGAAGAGCCTTAAGGGCTGCTGACGAGAAGCTTTGCTTGAAAAGTACAAACAACAATCATTATTGAACTGTTGCTATCCCCAGACCCCTCCTCACCAACGAGGTAAAGATTGTCTTGTGGAGATGTGCCAGATAGATACAGAGTTCATGTTCAGCGTTCAAGCACCCTAAACTCACCTTTACATCTTGGATTGTGAAACGTATGGAAGCTCCCTCCTTACAACTGCTGATGTCAGCTTGAGACCTGAATGCATACAACCCTTCTCCTTTGAGTGCTTCACAGGGTAACAAGACAAGAGAAGCACTCTCTCAGCTTTTGTGGAGAAGCTGAATGAAAAGGACTATGAAATACCACATGGAGAATAACGAGGTGATTGGTGACAGCCAACATGGCTTCACTATGTTGCAACCTGCTAGTTGTAGGATATGTCTAAACTGTACGCACTTTGCAGCGTGTCTCTGAGCCCTGATTTCCTGATTGTTCAAAGCATGAGCACCTCTGCTTCCTTCCATGGCATACACCTCTTTGGACTGCTTCGTGCTCCAACTTAAACATTACATAAATGAGTTTTGTCATTTTGTCTGGGTGAAACTGGTAAAGTTCCAAAAAGGAACTGAAAGGTAGATTTGCTAGGAAAACCCATGTCTTATTTGCTGAAAAAAAAAAAAAAAAAAAAAAAAAAAAAAAATTCACCATTTACTTAAGCGTAAATCTTGCAACTCAATACAATTTCTGGCACTATGACCAGAATTAATGAAGGTACCATTTAAAACAATAACAAAAGGAAAAGGAATACCCTGCAGGTTTTCTTCTCACTAATTTTATTTTTTTTTTTTTGCCCTTCTCTGGTGGGTTAACCAGTAATTGATAAGTGCTCTCCCTGTCTTTATCTCAATCCACAAGATTATTAATCTTCTTTTCTTCCTGTCTTGTTGAGGAGGAAAAGTGAGAGACTCTCTTGGTCGGCATCTGTCAGCCTGCCGGAGGTTAACTCCCTACACCTTCAACTTGATTTCTTCACAGAACTGTTAACATTTCTTTGATTGATTTTCCAACCTATCCCTAAATGACTGAGATCTACTCACAGCGAACCAATTCCAGTGTTAGAACTTAGTTAAAGAGGCAGCATTAGTAGAAAACAATGATGCTGCTGAACTTATGTGCTCTCTGCTATATATATTAACTGTGGAAAAAGAGAATGTAACTAACTTCTACTAAAAAAGCTAATAGTATTCCTATATATTATACAAGATTTAACTAGTTCCCTACTACCCCAGTGAGTTCAGGGGCAGGAATTCTTTTAAAAACACACTTAAACATATTATGGGCTATAAGTGGTCCTGTATGTGTACATAAGAAATTCCTGTTACAGATATGCAAAAGAACACACAAGTGAAGATCAAAACCAGATTGAAATAAATGGCATTATCAAAATCTTTGATTGTGTCAACCCAGTTCTAGTTCAGAACATCTTCTCTGACTTTCAACATGGATTTCAAAAAAGCAGTGATGGGGTGGACAAAAAGGAGGGAGAAAGGTTTAGGAACAAAATCTTTACTTTTGGAGAAGTAGATATTGAGGCTTGTTTGCTAATCCTTGTGGATCCTCTCATCTGTACAATAAACACTGAATAGAAACTGTTGTGAGAACTGGCACAGTCAAAAGTAGGAAATTGGCCAAAAGAGTATGTATACCAACTGTCTGGCAGATGAAATATTTTCTTTTGAGGAATGTTTTCAGAACATAATGGAGACAGTATAATGGATATACACAGATATCAGGAGGGATATTGATACAGGCAAGGCCAATTTTATCTGATAGAAGTACTAGCATGAAGTGTTGAAATGCTGAAAGGAAGGCAAGTTTCCCAGGCGCCTTGGAAATCCACACAAATTCTGATAGTGTTGAGCTCTTAATCCCCCATTTGTTATGCCACTATGAGCATGTAAATGAGCAGACGCTAGTACACTTCTGATTTGCCAAAGATGAAGGTTTGAATCCATTCCAACTGTCCAAGATTACTTCTCCAGCCATTCTTTTCTTCAGTTGTTGTTTCTTTATTCTCCAGACTCTCATGCAGGGGTCACACAATATGAGAACTGCTTCACAGCTGAAAAAAAACACAATCACTAGACAGACAGATGGGACTAAGCTGCAAAAGCATAGCTTAGAGCTAAAGGTCCATTATATTTGGCTCTGTTTTTTCTGAGGGGTGAAAAAAGCCCTTCTTGCTGACTAGCCTGACACTCCTTCTCTAGCTCTACCCAGGTGAAAAGGTCAGATTTTTTTGTTTCTTAATTTGTTTAGGCATCTGGTTCCTATTCACATAAATTCCATGCTATGTCTCCAGAAGGTCTAGAGGTTTCTACATTTTATCCCTCATAAAATCCCATATTGTCAAACTGACCTTCCCAACACTGCAACAAGCACACTGGTATGCATAGAATTATGCAGAACTAATGACATGGTGATATACTCTGCAACACAGTTAAACAAGACAGAGCTGTCGCCAGAAGGTATGGCCTTGGAAACAGAATGCAGCTGGAGTGGTGAAGTAAGAAAGTATGTTGATCAGAAAAGATAGTCACAGTGCACAGTGCACACCAGTATAAATGTAGTGCACAGCACTATAAATATATGTGATAATAACACCTGAGGCACAGTTCCATGGCTTAAAATTTCTTTGTGAGTGACTGCACTCCCATGTAAAAAGGCAGTTTCTGAACAACAGGACTAAAGACCTGTGCAGCTACATGCCAAGATGTGGACAGGTACAAGTCTGCTTAGCCCTCCCTCATTTGGACGAAACTCTTGAGAACTCAATACTCATTGTACAATACAGTTATCACCGTCATGAATCATAGAATAGAACAGAATTATTAAGGTTGGAAAAGACCTC
>NW_010128099.1:0-1305 GCF_000699245.1 Pterocles gutturalis
CACCCGGTACACCGCTGTCCCCTGCGGCCGCCCGCACGCTGGCACTGCGGGGACACTGCTGTCACTGTCACCGCACTGCCACTGTCACCACACTGCCACCACACCATCACTGCGGGGACACCACTGCCACTGTCACCACACTGCCACCATCACTGTCGCCACACTGCCACCGTCACCATCACTGCCACCACACCATCACTGCGGGGACACCACTGCCATTGTCACCACCACTGTCACCATCACTGTCATCACACTGTCACTGTCACCACTGTCACCATGCTGTCACTGCAGGGACACCACGGTCACTGTCACTGCCACCATCACTGTCACCATCACTGCCACCACCGCTATCACCACCACTGTCACTGCATGTGGGGACACTGCTGTCACTGTCACTGTCACTGCACTGCCACTGTCACCACACTGCCACCACACCATCACTGCAGGGACACCACAGTCACTGTCACCACACTGCCACCATCACTGCCACCATCACTGCCACCACGCCATCATGGCAGAGACACCACTGTCACTATCACTGCACTGCCACTGTCGCCACTATCACCATCACTGCCACCATCACCACTGTCACCATCACTGCCACCACGCTGTCACTGTGGGGACACCACTGTCACTGTCACCACACTGCCACCACCACTGTCACCGCACCATCACTGCACACGTGTCGGGGACACCACACTGTCACTGCCATCGCCACTGCCACCACCACTGCCATCACCCCACCATCGCCACCGCAATGCCACCACTGTCACTGCCACTGCGACAGGGCACCACACCAGAACAGGGGACACTGCCATGCCAGGGTGACCAGTGGCAACACAGCATGCCCAGGTGTCACCGTGACACGTGACCGGTGGCACCACGAAGTGCCAGGGTGGCACTGTGCCATGCTGGGGGACACCACGCTGCGCTGGGGACAGCACGTCGAGCTGGGGGTCACCGTGACATCCTGGGGGTCACCATGACAGGGTCACCATGCCATCCTGGGTGTCACCACGCCAGGGTCACTGTGCCATCCTGGGTGTCACTGTCCCATCCCAGGTGCCACCATGCCAGGGTCACCATGCCATCCCGGGTGTCACCATGCCATCCCACGTGTCACCATGTCAGGGTCACCACACCATCCCAGGTGTCACCGTGCCGTGCTGGGGACGCGGTGGCAGTGCCACCCACCCTCCTGCGTGCCACCCGCAGCGCATCCACGCCGGCGTCGATCAGGTTCTTGGCCTGGGCGGCCGTCACCACTGCGGGGGACAGGGACACCCTCAGGTCCCCCACCCCTGG
>NW_010128100.1:0-38331 GCF_000699245.1 Pterocles gutturalis
CGGAGGGGTGTGAGGGGGCGGAGCGCCCATGGGATGACTTAACCGAGTTGTGAGGGGTGCCACCCGCGCCCCCCGCCTTTGTCAGCCCTTGGGCTCCCAGAACATCACCGCCTTTGCTCCTCTCTCAGTCTCCTGTGTAGCACAACGTGCTGGGATATTTCTTCTGGCTTCTTTGCCTTCCCCAGAAGCAGTGGGGTTACAGGCAGGCCGCTGGGGGCTGGCACCAAGAAAAACAGCGTTAGGAGCAACTCAACAGGCTGTGACAGGGGTTCCTCCCCTGCTGCGTGCTGCCCAGGAATGGGAAAGTCTACTTGGCATCAAGCCTAGTGACAAAACCTGTGGGTTCTCCACAGAGAGGGGCTGTGGCCAGCACAGGGGCTATGGAGGAGACCCTTTGTTTGGGTTCAATGCAGGCAATAGGCTGAGCATCTATCTGCAAGGGAGTTTAGCAGCACTGCTCCCTAAACGCGCCGGCTTTCCTGAGCAACCATCTCACCCCGTGACCTTGTGAGCAGCATTCTGCAACCTCTCCTCCCCGGAGACTGCTGGTGTTCCTGGGAGTGCCAAGGCACAGAGAAGCAAAGTGGCATTCCCAAGGTCCAATAGGTAGAAAAATAAATTTGAGTCTTCTGTGTCGCAGGTGCAGGATGATCACTAAAAAAACACTGGGTTTCCACTCACCCAGCTTCAACTGACTGAAAAGCCAAAGTAAGCTTTGTCACTGCAGTCATGGGGAGTCCAGGCAGCTACACACCAGCTACAGGGGAACAGAAACAAGAGTGAAAAAGCTGCAGCAGATGATGATTCATTACCAGTGGTTTTAGGCTGGTAATTTTGCACAGCCGTGACCATTTCCACCCAGAAAGGTAGTTAAATCCCCAAATCCTTCTATCCAGGACACAGCAGGGCTAGGCTCATCGTCATGAAAAACATGCTACACCTCTGGACTCAGCCAGAAGACAATGCCCTGTCCAAAATTGTATTTTTTCAAGCTGAAAAGATAAAAAAAATAATCTGTTCCTGCTTAAAAACAGAAACTTGTTGCTGAAATCCGTTTCTGTGGCTTTAACTGGCCACAGAGACAGCCCCTGAACATAATTGTGTTAGGCTGGAAAACAGAGTCTCCATTTTCCCAATAAATTCTCAAAATCAGGGCAGCTGCAGCAGCAAAACACAAAGTGAGGAGATGGGCACTGCCTTTCTATCTTTCCATGACTTGTCAGAGACACTTGCCAGAGGGCTGCAAGAGCTAAGAGTAGTACTGGAAGCTCTCCAGAAGCAGAGGTGGAGGTAACAGGAGAAGTGGCTAATGAGGATGTTCAATGTCCATCCCTGCATTACAACTACAGTGTTAGCCGTGCGGTACGCAAAGGGTGAAACACAATCTCCCTCACTTCTTAATGGACAAGGCACCTTGCAGAGTATGCGTTCCTGGCACTTACAAATGAACCCTGGCACCTCGAAACAAATTTATTCTCTCATCCGCTTGGCTTTGAGACGTTCTCCACGCAGATCCCATTTTCACTCCGTTTCTACTTGTGCACAAGGCAAGGAGATTAGTAGCTGAACCATCCATATCAACCAATAGTAATTAATTGTTTCCACTAATTGTTCTCTGTATCACATAGGAAAATGAGTGTAGAACACTGGGACCTCAGGATTTACATGGGACATGCAGCTTAGCAACATGCAAATGCCAGTTCTTCAACTTTTGGTGTTGGTTTGCAGCGGGTTTTCTGGCAGTAACTCATTTCCTGTGAGCTACTGTTTATAAAGAAAAGCAGCAAAGCAAAACAGCAATTTGGACCACAAGATTACCCATCCTGATCGTGAGCTCCTCTGCCTTTCTTTGGTCTGTGCTGGCAGATTAAAATAATCAGGACAGGCAGATGCCAAGTCCAAAGAAGTAAAAAATTCCCAGACCCTTTAGGGCATGGAGGGCTGGACGCCTGTGATGCAAAGCCATACCATCACACAGAGAAAGGTTATTTCCCTTAATGAAAATATGAATACAGAGATCATTGAAGAAACTGTTTTTGGTCAAGGACAATAAATGTGTTTAAAGCACGATTACAACAAAACAAGATTAAATTAAAGGCTTAACATTAGACTGTACAACATACACTTCATCTCTAGAAGAAGGGACTTTCCCTTTCTAAAATCAGGAAAATCACGGTCTGTGTGTCCAGTGGGGGAAAGGCACAATGACTGGATCTCACTGGCAAAGCAAATGGGAAAAAAAGCACGTACACTCACCCTTTGCAACAAACTGTAACAGGCAAAATTGACTCTGGATCTCTTTTGATGAAGCTATAAAGGCAACCTGGCAAATAACCCACACATTACTCATGGAAACACAAAGGTTTAGAAGAATGCAACAGTTCTGCTTTTCTAAACAAAGCAATTACCCTCAAGTTCATCCCACAATCCCACTGTAAAGTATTCCAGGCAGCAAAACCTCCTTCACCGACTAGTGAACATCAGCTCCTAGGATTGCAGGCCCAGAGTCTTTCACAAGCAACCTCCTTCCTAGCACCTCAAGAACTGAGGGCATCAGCGCCAGTTCTGCAGGCTGAACCTCTCCCTGAACAAGCCTGGTGGGGGCTGAGACAGCTGCACGCAAAGCAGAGAGCACCATCACTATTCATTCAGCTTGTGATGTCCAGGGAATAAAGGAAATGCAAAGCTTGACTTGGGCTTGCACTGAAGACGCAACTGCTGCAGTTAGCAGAGAATATGGGAAAAAAGAAGAAAGGGGGACTTCTCTGGCTCAAAAATTTCATCTGTTTGGCAAAGCTTTCTATGAGTAGCACAGTATTCTTCTTTTTGTAAGAAGTACCAGTTCCAAGCCCTGCCTAGCTCTGTTTCTACCAGCTTCAGGGTGCTATTACATAAACTGAGCATGCGGTGTTAGCTCCAAAAGGTGATGCCGGCATACTTGCAGAAGGGTACTTTTCCCAGGAGAGGTGGGAGCTGAGATGTGGTGCTTAGGGACATGGTTTAGTGAGTTAGGTGGTGTTGGGTTGACGGTTGGACTTGATGATCCTTGAGGTCTTTTCCAACCTTAATGATTCAATGATTCTCTGATTCTGAGGCTGCCCACCAGGAGCTGTGTCCGCTGCAGAACACCATGCGGGCAGCACAACAGCACCCACTCTCTTTGAATACCCTGAGGGGGCCTCTGAACAGACGGACACCCCAAGGAGCATGGCTCAGCTGTGGAAACACGCAAGGGAGAAAGAGAGCGGCCATCATGGTACTGGATTGCATGTGGCACTCTAATCTTGCATGTGCTGGTGATGTGATTTTAGCAAAGGTGCTTGTAAGGCTTCTGAAGTTCACAGTACAAGGCTTGTTTGTAACTGCAGTCTGTCCACATCATAGCTGGCATGGCTGCGAATTTACTGGGGTTCTGCATCTACCTGGTCAGTCTGTAACCTCCCTGGCAGCCGTGGTCCCTAAGGCCATGCAAGTTGAGACAACAGGGATGCGGGTGTGGGAGCACGCCTATCTCCCATTTTCCCTGAGCAGAGGAAAACGTCTGACGAACATCTTAATGCACCCAAGCACATTACTCCTCACATAGCTAGCCTTTGCGAGACGGTTCAGATGAATTAGACCATGTGTCTGTGACCACTGGGTCACACCTTAGCATGGAAATTTCAGGTCAAGAGGGCAAGGAAATTCTATATTCATAATACAGGAAAAGCTTTCTTGACTAAAAGGAAAGCGTGTAATCGTGTTCAAGAGTCATTTTTCATTCTCCATGCTCTTATTTCAAACTGCGCGGAGACAACTTTTTCTATCAAAAGCATTAACTCCTGCCTGCTTCCCACCTGAAAATCACTTAAGGAAGTGTTTCTTTTGCAATGCCAATAGAGGATATATGTAGCGGCTGTCTCCCAAAATATTAACATCCTGTCAACTCTATCAATCAAACACTCTCATCTTCAACTTCCCACAAAGTCCAGAGAGTATCTACTTACCTTAAGCAAAACAGGGCTGAATGCAGAAGGATGGGAATTTTAAGGAAGCATGATATTCCCTACTGTATTACCCAGTCCCTAGAGACATTTAAAATAAATTTAAAAACAAAAAGCAGCAAACGCAGTTAGTGTACTCAGAGAAACTCTGGTATCTAAGACAACACACCTGTCTTGGAGAATACTGCAGCCTGCTTCCTTCCCCATTTGGTATCAGAATCCCAGCTGATCAATCGACTCACCACTCCTACGGGATCACCTAACTGTTTCCCTCCTGCCTTCCCTGCCTCCAGTTGGTGCACGGATTGTCTTTCCAGTACACAGTCCCACTGGAAAAGGCAGTGCTGCTCCAGTTAAATTCACCAATAAGTAACCGCTGTAAAACTGTGTCAAAAAATTGGTGATTCTGCCAATTACTCAGGGGTTTGGTGGGCTAAAACACACAGCTCCATGAAACTAAGCAGACTGCCATCTGAGAAAGACAGAGGCAGGACTGGAGGGTTTAACGGAGTGACCCTAGCAGCAGCACTGGAACGGTGGTCAGCAGTCCCTTGGCTTAGGCAGGTTAAGATGGAGCAGCTCTGCCAGAGCCCTTGCACACTCCCTGGATCAGCGCTGTGCACACTACACTGGCGTACACCTTGAGCTTTTGCACCCAGCGAGAGGGGAGGGGTCCTCTACCATGCCTGCCTGGCATGTTCTGTCGCCCCTCCAACCACTCTGAACCCCTAAGCCAGCTTAAACCAAATTTAGCAGTGGCAGAAACTCTCAAAGGCGTTTAGCACCTACAGGCTTTTCCATGACCTTTGGTGGCATAGTAGGGGTGGGAGACCTACTAGCAAATTCTTCTGAACAGCCCAAACGTAAGGAGTGCTTCAACCAAAATCATAAAACGAGCCCAGAAATAAAACACTGAATATATTTGTGTCAATTTTGAAAGCATATGAAAGACAAAGGCTATTGTTCCCTGCTATTCTGAGGTTGTTGGTCTGGAATGCTATATCAGTGCTTTCCAGAAGGCATTGAAGAGGCACCTCCTTTGTCTTTGTGGATTGCGCAATTTGCAGGTACCCACCTGGCATTTAACTCTTTGGAAGACCATGTGGAAGAGGCAGACATGGTAGGGCCCAACTTGAAACAATAAGCATTAAGTCATAACTTCTGACAGGAGAACCAACCTACCTTCAAAGTGTGTGCCTGTCTTTGTTGGAGTAAACAAGAATACAGGCCATTTGGGAGTCAGCTAAAATAACCGTTCCTTGGTCAGAAATCACACAGCCCAGCAAGTCACAATGAACCCCCCCAGCACATCTCTCAGCTTCAAATATCTCTTGAGCACTTCGTGGTTTTGTTTCCCAATGCTTCTCTGACAGACAGCAAACAAACATCATCCCTTTTCATAGTGACTTCAAGAAACACAGGCACCTACACAAATCACCAACTAGCAACAAAGATCTACCAGTTGTAGATCACCACTCCTCATATACAGAAGTGTATATGATCCAGTTGTCATCACCAGTGAGGAAGAGGACAGTTAATTTAAAAACCCAGCTAGTGATCTCAGTTTCTCAAGGCAGAACACATGGGACCAAACCCATCCTATGCAACTGGCAATGCATTGAGGACACGTAGGAAGCCCAGCAGTAGGTTTTGTGGCTCATTTTTGTGGCTGGAAGTGCTACTGCTGGGTAGCCTAGGTGGGACACAAAGGGAAAAAGTGATAGTAACAAATCCTTATGAGGAAAGCCAAAGGAGGTAATAGAACAACTGGGTAAACACAAAAAAGAACTATTGGATTAGCCATGTCCTTCTCATTTCCATAGTGACACATGTGAAACATCTACTAGAATGCCCAGTATGGCTGAAAAGGCACCACAGTTGCAGTGAAGTGCAGCTACTCGCACTTGGATACCCAAGCTGAAGGAATAATTGAAGAAGTGTATTCCAGGGCTTCTTTTAAAACAGAAAAAATATTTTATAAAAACATTTCCCTGAACAGTAACAATAAAATGAGATACATTTACATCTGCATCTTGCTTTAGCTAGCGTTAAATTTCATCATAGCCAATGGAAACCATCAACGGCTGCTCTACAACCAGCCCTAAAAGCAACGAAAGGGAACTCATTGACTGTGCAGAACTGTAGATTGCTCCTAGCTCTGTGCATCTCAAAATATGTTGTGGAGCAGAAAATCTTGATCCCCAGAAGGGAACGTAGTTTATAAAAAAACTCCAAGAGAGAACTATGTTGTTTGCCTGGTTATGTGAGACCCTCCGCATTTCCAGAGGAGAGAGATTCCAGCGCTGCCTGTTACAAGGAACTCTTTTCCTTGTATTTCTGGTAAGCATCCAGTATCTCCTTGACAACACTTGGATCATCAAGTGTGGTGACATCTCCCATGTTGCTTGATTGATCAGTGACTACTTTCCTCAGCAGCCTTCTCATGATCTTCCCAGATCGGGTTTTAGGAAGACGTTTTACCACCTGCAGAGAAGGGAAAGATGGACCTATACTAGAACCTGGGTCCTGCTGGAAACCACAAAGAAATTTGGCTGAAGTGTGGAAAGCCTGACACACTATCTCATGGCCACAGCTCCTTTGAGGCTCCCGAGAAATAACAGACCATTGAGCGCACTAGTTTCTGTCCAAGCAAAGGAAAGTCACTAGCATCAAAACCTTGTGCTATGAATTTAATTCTTATTTAAGACCTTGATCCTCATTTACTCATTGCTGTGATTCTCCAAGCTGGGTGCTGCAAGATACACAGCTCTTTGGAGAATCAGGTCCTGAATATGCTGGTAACTATTGAACTAGAAAGTTAGTTAACTTGAAAACTTGGGCACCGATGATGACAGATCTCAACGCATTACCAGGACAGACATTCACATTCCCCTTTGCAGAGCAAGAATATAAAGCACACAATACTGCACATCATCCTACTCAAGGGTGACTCCTGTCTACTGATGTTTCTCTCTGCCTGATTATGTATGTCAGCCTACACACCTTCCTTCATAACCAGAAGAATGTTAAATGTCTTGCCTATGCTTCCTGCAAAGGACTTAGCAGCAGATTCAAAGGCTTCAGCATAAACTTGAGCCTGGTAGAGGGTTCTCAGGCACGCTAGCAGGTCTCACATTTTGCTGCATGATCAGGCCAGTAGGCTACAAAACTCCAAAGCATTAACTAACACACAAGGAAAGAGATGCAGGACTTCTCTGCAGGACTGCCTCCAAACACAGGGAAACAGAGGTGTTCTCTTGCAAACTTGCAAGTTCTGGAAGCTGCTCCAATCCACCAAGGGTGTCCTGGGCTGTTCCAAGAATGAGCCACCCTTGGCTGCTCCTGTTGTATTTTGTAACCTGTGTCTTGGTTGTCCGCCTTCCAAGCACGGGGCTAAAGCAGGACCCCCCGGAGGGTCACTGCCTCCAAGCAGAGAGTGGGACGGATGCAGGCAGGCCTTGGGGGGTGGCTAAGGTGCAGCTTTGTGCACTCTCTCCAAACACACAAAGGGAGCTGCTGAAAGGTGAGGAGGCTTGAAATAGAGCCTGGAGTTCACCAGTGCTCCCCGGGTCAGTCTGAACAGCTGTCAGAGTTACGCAACAGAAACAGACAGTACTTTGGGATCTGGGATCAATGCTAGTTATCAACACAAAATAGCCGGGCAGTGGAAAGTGTCACCCTGCCGCTCATTGACAGTGAAGGCTGTAGCATTTCTGTAGAGTTTAGTGATGGTTTATCTCATCCATTGCACAGGCCCACAGAGAGCAGTGCTACATTGCTTCAGCAAGGGGTTAGCTGAAGGCAAGAGCTGTACAGAGCAGTGATGCTGCTGCGTGGCAAACAGTGCATCTTGAGGCACAGGGTGGGCCCAGGGTTCCCCTCTGACAGAGCTCTTTGCCAACACTCCGTCCATCCCATCTAAAGGGTTGTTCAGCTCTTGGCCCAAATGTAACAGCCCCACCAAGAAGCTGCAATGCAGGCTGGAATATCCCAGCCAACCTCTGGGTCACTGGTGATCCTCAGGCATGGAGAAGGACCACATGCAGACAACTGCACCTGTCCTCCCCTACCTAGGGATCCCTCCAGCGAGCTCTGTTTTCCTGCTGCTTTGTCCTGCCAGAAAGGGACAACAGGAGTACTGCCAGCAGGAAGGTGAGGCTCACTCACGAGGCTTGCTCAATGCAGCCACTCCTGCTCCTGGTCCCAGTTACAGTCTCCCACTTACCAGAATGTGGTCAGGCACCGCATATTTTGCTATCTTGGAAGCCACTATTGTTTTGAGCTCTTCTTTGACACGGTCTATGTGAGCTGTCTGCTCCTTTAGCACTATGAAAGCAAAGGCACCTGGAAGACAAATGAGCAGAACTCAAATATCTCAATTAGACCCTGGCTGGCAAGACCAGGGATGCTCATTCAAATGCCAAGGCAGGGTTCAAATCATTCCTATTTGCAATATAGGGACTGCCAACGAACACATAGATCCTATTCACTAAAGGGAGTCAGACTCCAGCCCTCAAATGATGGCCCAGCCTTGTCTTGGCATCTATGGACCAGACAGATCCCAGTGACAATGACAACCCAACATAAATTACCAAAGTGTCATTGGGATCAAAAGCTGGCCAACACAAATCAGCTCTTCCCGTTCTGTTCAAAGGACATCTCTGAGCACAATCCTTTTAAAGGAAACTCTACCGCATATATGAACACTATGTGTGAAAACAGTTTAGGGAGTGATACCTACACCCAGCTTAGAAACATGCCATCATTTTCATGGCTGTCTTTGCCTCTTGGGGTTGCAATGACAGTCAACCCAAGGACAACTGCCCTCCCATTCCTTAGGCACCTCCTAAGACACAGCCCAGGTTAGAAATGAAGGAAAGCGTACGTAGGTGTCATGTCAGGACACTGCTTTTTGCCATACCTTCTCCTTTGATCTTGTGCGGATACCCAATCACCGCTGTCTCAGGAACCTCAGGGTGATCAGCCTTCACAAAAAGTGAAACAAAAATACATGGAGCATAACAACTGCTTCAAGCCCTGCAGAGTTTGCACCAGTTGCTCTAGGAACAAAACACCTTGCCGTATCTCACCCTCCCCTTGGCAGACCCTGCTGAAAGCACGACAGGAAAGCTGGATGCCACCTTCCTACTGCATGGTCAGCTGGTGGCCACAGCCATGGCCACGTGTCTGGGAGCAGCATTCGCTCACTGGATCAGCCCTGCTTCTAAACACACAGATAAGTACTCTAACGCACACTGCTAAGCCCACTGCACACCAAGCTGAATTTGCACCAGCTGGAAACCTTCTTCTTTCTTCATCTGTGCTCTTATGTGTGCATGGCTATGGTCCCAAGTGGCGACTGGCCATGGCCAAATCACAAGGAAAACCAGTCCTGCATTGCTCCGTGCCACAGGGAACTGTTGCCAGCAGAGCAAAAGGGATGCTGCCAACATCACAGTCCACATTTGACTGGTGTTGGTAAGTGCCCAAAGCATAGCAGAAGGCAGAAAGAATCGGGCTTCTTCATCTTCCCAGAAGGGGGGAAGGGTTGTTTCGCCAAATCCATATTTTTATTACTATGCTACACAACAGTGATTTATTCTGTCATACTTCAGAGCTTAATGTAACATTCTTCTGCAGTAAGAAGACAATTTGGGTGTAGAGACCAGAATAAATCACATATCTGAATTCCACAGCAAAGACTGTTTAAATTAGATTAATAGATGAAAGAAAACATCACAGAGAAACCTAAGCATATAAATATATTTGCATATACACATACACACACATACATTAAGAGTGGGAGAGAATCCCATATCCACAATCAGAAACCCACACAGACAAAAAAAAAAAAAAAAATTACTCACAGAGGAGTAAGTAGGTATACCCTGCAAACACAGCTCAGGTTTATCAGATGTCAACATTTAAGTGCCATTTGCAGGCAAGGCACACAATATAGAAATAAATATTCAGGTCAAGCTTTGAAGATAAATGCTCTGAGGACTTTTTGTTTTCAGTTCCCTTAGCTAATATTATTTTCTCTCAAAATGACAGGCTAGCTTTGCAGCTGATATGAATAAAGGTTGCTTCACATTTAACCCTGCTGAATTCTCAGGCATACTCAGCTAGCTCAGATCAAAGAATCAGAGAACCATTAAGATTGGAAAAGACCTCAAGGATCATCAAGTCCAACCATCAACCCAACACCACCCAACCCACTAACCCATGTCCCGAAGCACCACATCTACACATTCCTTGAACACCTTGTTGGTTCCTTTGAGCTGGGGGCGACGACCTTGTTAAGCAAAAGTTTGTCCTTGGTTAGTGAGGGGAGTAAAGCCTTTGGTGTGTTCATCACTGCTTCTTATCTGCAAGGAATAGGATTATTGCCTTTTTATAACCAAGATGTTTGAGACATCCCAAGGCCTTCCCTTCTCAGGGCCTTTGACAGGCAGTGAGTCCTTTACAGTCAGTTGTTTGTAGAGCTGGGGTGGTGTTGTCACAGTTAGGGCAGGTCTGATTTCTGGAGTTGGGGGTTTGGCAGGGAGGTGGTTCTAGATCATGCTCTAGATCGCTTTATGGTTCTAGATTGCACTTCTAGCTGTTTTATGGTTCTATATCATGTTCTAGCTCACATGCTGGTTCTAGATTGCAATCTAGATAGCCTTGCGGTTCTGGATCACATTCTAGTTCACTTATGGTTCTAGATCGTGTTCTAACTCGCTGGTTCTAGATCACGCTCTAGATAGCTTTATGGTTCTAGAACACGTTCTAGCTTACTTGTGGGTCTAGATCATGTTCTGACTCACTTGTTGGTTCTAGATCGTGTTCTAGATAGCCTTACTGTTCTAGATTGTGTTCTAGCTCACTTATGGGTCTAGATAATGTTCCACCTCACATTCTAGATCACTTGATGGTTCTAGCTCACTTGTTGCTTCTGTGAAGACACATCTTACACATTTAAGATTTCTGCAGGCTTCCCCCCCCCCCCTTCCTGCCTGTCTTGACAGATACATTTCAAATCCTTCCCCTTCACTGAAAGCAAATGACTCCTAATTTCAGCAGCTGGAAGAGCACAGCGTGATTGACCTCATGTTACACATTTACGTTGTGTTTGTGCAGTGGCATTGGAAATATTAGCTATTTGTGAAAAAGCAAAGCCCATTCCCATGAGAACAGGTCTTTGCTGATATGTTCATATCTGGCTGAAAATCCAGAGTGGCCAAAATTGGAAACCAGAACTAATTTTTTTTCCTGAATTTCAAAGCGGATAGGAGCATTAAAAATCCTGTCCAGAACCCAAATACTACTTCCTATGCATGTGAACAGCAGACCTGCTTAATGGGACTTTCTTGGATCCAAAAGGGCAGAAATCTCATGGAATTTTTGACCATTTGGGGTTAAATTTATTATGGTAGTTGGGAATCTCATACTGCTGGCTTTCAGACTTTGTCCTTGGGCTCCTCCTAATTGAAACCTGCACTAAACTCATCTTTCATCTGATCTAAGCAAGGGGCTGAACCATTCTCCATTAAAAGAAGTGGTGCTTTACTGAAAGGAACTGAAAAGGAACAGATGAGCAAGAACCACAGATTTGGGAAGGAGAGATTAGGTGTCAGCAGAGCGGAAGGAACAAACAGCAGAGACAATCCCTTATGGAGACTCTGCCAGCATCCAAAATTACAACTGCAACAGTGCAACGTCACTGAGAGGGGACTGCCCATAGCATGACTCTTCTCTCCCTTGCCCATTTGTTGTCTCCTTCATAAAGCGGTGTTTCCTTCTGCACATTTGCTATTCACTATGCATTGAGCTGTGTCTCAATGGAAGGGGTCTGAAGGCAACAGACCACGTGCTTGTTTAAATTCATAAAGCTTTTTTGGAAGGGCCACCCTGCCCCACAGATATGCCCTGTCAAGGGACCTCTACCTGCCTGAAACTTACCATTGCATCTTCTATCTCAGCCGTCCCGAGCCTGTGGCCGCTGATGTTAATGACATCATCCATGCGCCCTGTCATCTGGTAATAGCCTTTTTTGGTCCTGTAAGCGCCATCCCCCGTGAAGTAGTAACCTACAGCAAAGACACGGGGGTGGTCAGCAGCAGGATGTGTGCCAGCCTGTGGCTCTCTGGGCTCCGATGCAGAACAGACTCTGCTCCAGGATGGCAAGTAGGGTAGGGTGGGTCAGGCAGCTCGCGGAGAGTCTCGAGCTTACACCTGCGTGACCTGCCAGACACCATTTCCCACTTCCCTCTGCCATCCCCCAGCCTTTGTGTCCTCTGCCTGGGCTGTGCTGGCTCCTAGTAAGCACCTGAGCAGCAGCACGACAGTGGAGCTCCGATCTCTGCTGAGATGGGAACAATCCCTGTAGGCCATCAGCAGCAACCAGTGGCTGAGGTCCCTGTAGTAAAACCAAGTCCAGCAACACAACACAGCAATGCTTTGTTGGATTTACAAAACCAAGGGGGGCTCCTCTCTCATCTCCCGAGGCTTTGCATGCCTGCTGCTGCACAGCAACTGTGTGCTCAGCCCCAGTGCATCAGGTGTCATGCCTTAGGCTGTTGCTCAAACTCAGGGCTGCTGCTCGCTGCACCTCAGCACTCACGGAAAACTGCAACTGTTCAGCTGAGAGGCAGCAGTGCTATTACATTTTGTACGTAGGAACGCTGCCAATATTTTAACTGCTTACACTGGGAGGGATGAAAAGCCATTCTCCCTCTTGGCTAACAAAGGTTCAGATCCCAGATAACACTCCCTCTCCAGCATATGAGCATGGCAGAAACACTGCTATCAGATTAGCTAAAAAAACCAAAAAACAACAAAAAAACCTCACACGATAAGCACGGTGTTTGGGGGGTCTAAAACATTTGACAGAAACTGAACAAGACCCAGTGGTTCCAGGAAACTCCAGTGTCACTGAGGACACATCTGGTGACACAGATTGTGGTGGCTCTTCATCAAAGCCACGTCTGCATCTGAATGGTTCCTGTGGCACTTCTGAGCAGCAGCAGGCAGCTAGTGCTGTGCAATCTGAATGTGGTTCTTGCCAGGACCCATTATTGGCCAATTCGTGGACTTTCAGTCATGCCTCCTGCCCTTCTAAATCAATTATAACAACTGTCAACAGAACAGAAACAGGATTTCAGATGTGTACATGTAGTCAGCAATAAGGGACTATGGGCTCATTCAATTTCTTCTACCCGTTTCCCATTCTTATTTTCCAGCCCATTTTGTACTATTTGCAGGATTGTCCCTCTAATTCTTGTCTACCTTGTAGCTTTCTAATCCCTTTCAGTTGGTCACCTGAGTGAAGACAGTGGTCTTGTCCAATCTCCTCCAATAAAATATTTCCCTGCCACTTCTAATGACTTACCAGATGCAACTTGACCATATTTTAAAAAGGAAGGATGGAACACAGCCTGTGACAGCAGGGGTGAAATTCAGTGATGCAGGGGGTACTTTCCCATCCACATGGCCCCAAAGAAAAGGTATTTGGACTTTAAATTAGGGCATTAATATTTTCTAAAAAATACATTTCCTTTTGACAGCTAGAAAGGTCAACACCATCTAAGACCATCGGTGCATGCTTGCAACATCTGACACACAACCCCAACTGACCCGGATCTGGCTGGTACAGAAATATCCCAAAGTGCTGCTGAAAATACTCAGAGTGCTTATACTGCAGCACAAACTGCCTGCCCTTGGCACTTTCCTTACCTGGGTAGGCTTTGAAATAGGCATCAACAAATCGCTGGTGATCTCCGTAGATTGTTCTTGCCATCCCAGGCCACGGCTGGGCAATGCAGAGAGCACCGGACACATCATTGCCCTCTATAACCTTTCCCTGCAGGTTCAAGCACAGGAAGGATGATCAGGTGAACATAACAGGAATAGTAAGGGCTTCTGTGTCATTGAACTGGCAAGAGTCACCCTGCTGCTCACTGCAGTCTGCCGGTGGAGGGCTACAGGTGGCAAAAATGAATTCGCTCATGGGGCTGCTACGCACTGCCTGTATGGTGCCTTCCTCACCCCTCGAGGCCAGCAGCACAGCAGATGAGAGTAAAAGAAAAGCGAGTTCTGTGATTTTCTGGAGGGCCATGCCAGCAAAGATGACAGCAAAGGTGTGGCGAGCAGCCAGAGCATGCCTGGACGCCTGCCTTCCACTGTCACTCGTGTTAACTGCCACGTTCCCCTACCGACCTGTCTATGAAGATTACACGCTGTACTGTTTAACAGAGCACCGGGGTGCAGATGGGGATTGCTCTGCACAGCTGCACAGACCAGCACCAGTTCTCTCACGGACACACACAGCTGCAGAGCCTCATGCCTTGCATCTCCCTCGGACAACTCCACCAGTCCCATTGGCTGCTCCAGTCTCACCAGATCACTGGATGCCGGATGCACCACTCCAACTGTGCAGCTCCCTGGCTCCCAGGAGGTGTGTGACTCCTCATAAATGAGGCAGCAGGTCTTAACCACCATAAAAGTGGTACTGAAAACACAAACACTCCTCTAAAGCTTTGCAGACAGCTTGCAATACCCAGCTGGCAATCTGTACAGACATTTGAGAGATGCTCAATATATAAATTGCTCATTTATTCTACCATTTTAATGGAGGAATAAACGTCCTTCCGGATCCTGCTCCTCTGCCACCAGCAAGGCAATTAAGGCAGAAACACACACCAGCTTCTCTTTCAGGCACCCAGCACAGCCTCAACTCACATTCTCGTCCATCAGCACAGGCACAATCCCAAAGAAAGGTCTCATAGCCATGGCCGGAACGATCTCAGCTTTCTCCTCTGAAGGCCGTGGGGCAATGCAGATGCCACCAGTTTCTGGAAGAATAATGAGAAACAAAACATGTGGGGTCCATCCAACGCTGAATGAAAGCAAACACCAGCTTTTCCTATGTAAAGAAGAGAACAACAAAGCCACCTTGCAAGAAAAAAACACTGGGAAGGAATTGTGCAACACCAGGTAACACAGCCATCTGAAAGCAGCACAGACCTGACAAGCCAGGATGACACCACCAAGGCCTGGCCTGTCTACAGGTCATGTTACAATACTCACCAGCCCCGTTTCCTACCTCAGGAGTGATTTTACAGAAGTATAAGCACGTCAGGGGATTTATCTCCCAGTGCTGTTCTTACAGCTCAGATCAGCACAAAAAGCACTCCAGGAGTCTGAATTACTGTTATTACAGAGTATAAGATTAACCCACCCCTTACAGGCAGGTCGAGCTTATCTTCTCTTCAAAACTGAACCTTTTAATCATCTTTTTTTCATTCCCGCTGGCATGAACATTAAACCAGATTCCAACCTTGATCAGATCTTTTCTAGTCTAAAACAAATTCAGAAACACAAGAGAGAAACAAAACCAAAGGAGCGTTAGGCTTTGGAAAATACAGCTCTATAAATAAAGGTATGTTCTGCTACTTTGCGAGTGCATTCCTCTACTGGCTTTGCTGAGGTTGTGAAAACTGAAACCAGGGGTTGGAAAGGCTGAATTTGACCCTGAATTTGCATCCAGCTGCCCCGGCACGACTAGGAGGAAGGGTCTCCTTGACAAACCCTAAGCTTCAGAGCTGCAGAAAAATAGTTTCACCTGTGGCTTACACATAAAATTATTTCACATTTCATTGATGGGCATGCATCCACTTCACATGTTTCTGTTTATCTTGAAAGGGTCATCTTGATTTTCTTCAGAAAAAAGACAAAAGAACCCCAGGCAGCTGCTGTTCTCTTGTTTGCACAGACAAAATCTGCCCTGGAGCAGGGAACCTGATGGAACTGATGGTTGCTCTCCCTAAGCCAGTACTCATTCTGAACAAAGCGCTGCAAGCTATGTTTTAACATGGGTTTTGCCACATCTGACACATCCTGCAGCCAGCTGCACATAAGGCAGTAAAGTCACTTTCCAGAGGCAGCTGCATGGTGGCAGGGGTGCTTTAAACATTATTTGCATGGTAAAAACCTGTTTAAAACTGCTTTAAAAGTACCAATTTTAGCCACTGACAGATGACAGCTAGCAAGGCTTCTAGGCTCTAACCTGCCCTTATGAATTCTGCCTCTTTGGAGGCAGAGCTGGCAGAAGAAGAGCCAGGCTTCCACGATAGCTGTGCCCGTGCTGTCGCTGTGGTGCAAACCCACCCAGACGTGAAGCAAAGACAGCACAGCCTGAGCAGGGACGGTGATGCATTGAAACAGGCTCCCCCCGCCGCACGCCAACCACCTCTGGCAGCAGCACGGAGAACGTACGTCTGCCACCATCGTCTTCACAACCACAGAGAGACTGGACTGATCGCTTCAGGGCGAATCCATCTCGGACACACCACCCCAGTCTGATCACGGTAAGATGATGCCAACAGCAAAAGCTGCCAGGGCCTATTCAGAGATATATTTCAAAACCAGCTTTTGCTCACAGCTCCATACAACAGCTATACTTTTTCTATAAAACAAGCGACAAACTAGCTGGTGTCTCTTCTGCACCGTGAAGAACTACAGCCAAAACTCAAGCACAGCTTTGATTCTATTGCTGTCAATCACAACACAGCAGTACCTGATATTTTAACAGTAAGAGCCGTAGGAAGTTTCCATCTCTCTCATCTACACATACCACACCACTTAAATTGCTTCTCATAATTGCTGTCTCACTCATCTGCTCATCCAAAGACTTGCAAGTGGATTCTTAAATCACCATTTGCTGATCTTTACACCTGCCAGGCTTGATGAGCTGACAACACGTTGCTGCTTCGAAGAGCAACATGCTGTAGAGGACACTGCACACGCTGCATACAACTCCCAGGCTACACCGAAATGTCTGTGAGAGGTGACAACAGCAGGACCACAGCCAGCATCCATCAAACTGTTTCTATCATCTCTTTCCACGCTCCCTTCACATTCAAATGGCGTATATGTTTCCAGGATTCATTTGGCTTCCTCTTTATTGGAAGCATCAACTGTGGAGAAAGATTGATTCTACTTTCTAACAAAATCAATTTCACGAATATTTATCGTTATATTATGCTTCCAGGTGCTGGTAACTATTTATCTGCAGAACTATGCCCGGTTCAAGGTAAGATCAAGCACTCTGCACCTACAGACTGTTCTTTAACCTCTCACCCGACAGTTGTTGCTCCAAAAGCCCAGGAGAAATAAAGTTTAATACAAGGTCTAACCCTGTACTTTGGAGGAAATAGGATACACTGCATGCACCAGTTAATTGAAGACAAACAGACAAAAAAACGTTAGGGCAAAAAAAGATTCTTCTCAGCTCAGTCACTGTCCAGTAATCAACTGGTGCTCCACGGTGTTTTACTTCAGAGCAGCGAGGAGGAAAGCATACAGCACCCAGCCAGGCAGCTTTCCTTCTGCTCAGTACGTGAGAACCCAGATGGTTTAAGAGATCAGCAACTGAAGTAGATAGTAGTCAACATTGTTGTTCTGAATTCTTAGGTGGTTTTATTTCAAATCTGAAAATAAAAAGAATCTGCAAGTGTGGTCTGGATTCAATGGAACTCGTCTGTGTGCCAGAAGCTAATTCATCACGTTGAGATGGGCTACAGGGGTCCTGAGGAGAGAGCTTCCTAGCAGCAATAAGGATTAAATCACCAGCAGCTTGACCTGAAAGGGAATGAATCCTCTGCCCAGCGGCAGCTAGAAATTTAAGAGTAGGGATGGAGTTTTTTCAGCAGAGGCAGAGTGCCAGCAGCTGTGCTGCACCCTTCGAGTCCACAGCGGCATGGCAAACTGTGGTTCCTGACCTGAGAAGGACGTATTGCAAGACACCTTTAGCAACTCTGGAATGTTGGTGCCCAGAAGAGAGGACCGGGTGCTGAGGAAGGAACTGGGAAGGAGCTGCAGGAACCACTGTCCCCTTCCCACCTGACGGACAGCCAACAAGCCTCCGCTCCCTCCTTTCCAAGCTGTGCTTTGACTCCACAGCTCAGTTTTCCATCCTCCTCTGGCTGTTCCCAGGAAGGGAAACAAAGCACACCGCAGTGCAGATTGTGGCTGTATGGTGCTATAAATGCTTTTTCGTGATAAGACCATACCAAGGTCACCACACTTGGATAAATAATTGAAAGTGAAGTTTCCACTTCAAGCTGCCTACTCCCAGCTCTGCCCAGAAATTCAACCTCTGCCTCCTGTTTCTAGAGCCAATCGAGATTTTCCAGCATTCAAAATATCAAAGAACATTCACAGGGGAAAACAAAAAAAAAACAAACCCCACAACGTTGTTGTTGCTTTTATATGCTGTTCCATTGCTATTACGTGGTGAAACTCCACAGTGACTTTCAAAAGCTGAGCAAAATACCAGTTGTTTGGTTGTTGGGTTTTTTTTCCATGCTCATTGGATTGAATTGAAATGTATTAATCCTTTTGTACCCACCACAGCAACCCGTCACTGGTCAGGGCCCTCCACGCTCCTGGAGGGATGCCTTTTACCTGTCTGCCACCACGTGTCCACGAGGGTGCAGCGCCCTTCTCCCACCACATTGTAGAACCACTGCCAAGCTTCGTTGTTGATGGGCTCTCCCACTAGACCAAAAGAAGAAAGGAAGCAGCCTGAGACTCGGGGGTACTGCTGCTGACTTTTTTGCAGAAAGACCAAAAGGCAAGCAATAAATATCACTGAAAGTAACTAATCAATGCAGGTCATATATAAGAACCTCTAGAATTCTAAATAATACAGGAAAATGCTGCTTGGCTCACCTAAGCCAGTAAAATTCAAAGTGATGTCATTTACCGCTGGATAAATCTTTTTAGCAAAGAATGTAGTCCTGCAAAATAAACTAGGAAACAGGCAATCACACCAAGTTTCAATGGCCCAAACTTCAGTTTGTTTCTTCTTATGCTGAGAAAATATCTGAAAAGCCAGACAGGGAGCCTGCTTTGTAATCTGTTTTTAACCACATCCCATACGGTCAGCCGAGCTCCTCTGGTACCTTCATTTCACCAACTAGAACCCCCTGTCTTCTGCAGAAGAATATTTCATGCCCCTTACCTGATCCCAAGGTTTTCAAGGAAGATCTGTCGTATTTCTTCACCCACTCATCTCCATAATTCAGCAGCAAGCGTATAGCTGTAGGTGCTCCATAAAACTGATTGATTTTCAACCTTTGCACCACTTCCCAGTAACGACCTGCAAGATCACAAACAGGATTTTATCTGTCTGCCACTGACAGATCGCCACAAGTGCTCAACAAAAGCTAAAGCTGTGATACTGCGAGTACAGAGCATGACCAATGGCAACTGTTTTTTTTTTCCACCTTGGATGCGCACAAGTTCCTGCATGTCGTAGACACATGTTCCAAAGAAATGGAGCTTACCTCCTCTGAGCAGGCAGGTGACACCAGACAGGTTTCGAAACCTGCTCTGTCACACTGCCGTGTCCAGCCAAACCTCTGCTGTCCCACCACCTCCTCACCTGGGTCAGGGTACACCGGAGTACTTTCAAACAGGACAGAGGTGGCTCCGTTGCAGAGTGGTCCATACACAACATAGCTGTGTCCCGTGATCCAGCCAATGTCAGCCACACAGCCAAAAACATCGCCTTGCTGGTAGTCAAAGACGTACTGCAAAGAGAAACGGAAGGCCAGCTGACTTTCTGCTGGCGGGCACAAAGAGCCGAAAGGTAAGGTGCCGGATGGGATACATCCAAGTGGGAGCAAGAGAGCGTACGGGGCGAGCGGAACCAGGCATGCAGGACGGCGCAGCACATGAGCTAGCCCAAGGTGAGGAAGCAAGTCAGAGGGACCAGTACCAGGGCTTCCAGGCTCCTGACAGCTTTTGCAAACATCCAGGGAGCGTGGCTGTACCAAGAGCTGCTCAGATTGGAGGAACAACACTTACAACCAGAGCTCCGGACACCTAAGGTAGCCTACGCCAGATAGTCCACATGGGAGAGCTGACACTGAACTTCAGGGCCTCAAAGGCTCAGAACCCTGATGAATATGAACAGGTTTCCACAACAAAGCTGGAGAAACCAATACATGGCCATGAAACATTTTGTGAGAAATGTTCCTAGCTGTGCAGCTTCTCTATCCATGTATCACTTTCCAGATGCTCCCCTCTCCCTGCTCATCAAATTCAAGATACGCATCTTGGACAACTCATTACCTTGTCTCGGTTAGGGAAAATGCTTCCTGCTGTAAATCTAGCGCCTTGACTGTATGGTGAAGAGGTCCTGACTCATCAGGCAGTCAGTTTTATGTTTTAAATGAAAGAAAGTGGATCAGAACTAAAAAAAAAAACAATCCTTGAGCATGTGACAGAAGTGTCACACAGAAGTGTGCAAAGACCACAGAAGCCACACAGGTCAGCCGGTCCCTCTGCCTAGGAGAGCTAATTCCTACCTTATCTTTGCAGGTGCCTTTCTGTGCCAGGCTCTGAAATATCTCTGAAGGCACCGCAGCTGCACACAGTGCCTCCCTGCACGTCTGCACCGGAGTGCAGGATGGATCTACCTTCTGGACTAAGAGAGAGATGCCTTGGAGATGATGCTGTCTCTTGGAAAAGCTGATGTAACAAATCCACTTCATGCAGAGAACTCTGACATCTGCACATTCAAACCTAAAAATTCATCTGTGTCAGCCTAAAAAAAGAAAACCTCTGCCTGAACGGTGTGTGGTTACAAAGAGGGCGACACCGCTAAAGCCAGATGGAGATCTTTCACTGTGTTCCTCTCCATGTTTCGCTGATACCTGTCCACATGCAGAGCTCAGACCAGAAGCTTCAAGAAGAAGTGCCTTGACTTTTTTTTTTCCATGAGAAAGGGAGTTAAAACATTTATCCTAGATCCTATAGAAAAGCAGCGCAAAGGTGCAATCACAGAGTACGAACGTAATTTTTGATCTTCAGACAACAAGTGCTTTGCAAAGAGATTAAGACTCCAGATCCTCTTTGAAATAAGAAGGCCAGCATCCCACTGCAAAATACTACAGTAATATCCACACTATCAATGCCAGTAAGATACTTACCAATATCTCCTCAGCTGCATCACTTTCACATCTGCAAATTTTGGCCTGCAACACTAGCACATTTTAAATGCAAAAGTAGCAGCGCCTCACTTTTCTTCCTTTTATAACTCTAGTTTCTGGTTGGCATAGTATTATATTCCCCAGGAACAAATCCTGAAGATTAATTACACATTCTCAGACATTTCTCAGTTTGTTTACACCCAGTATGCCAACTGGGCAGTGAACACAGAATGCAGCAACCCCCACCAGTCCAAGTCCCTCTTGCTAGTACTGTCAGAAGGCAAGCGAACCTTTTCCAGAGAAGGCAGCAGAGTTACCTTGTGCGTGACAGCAGCGTACAGCAGGTATCCAGCCTGGGTGTGAACAATGCCTTTGGGTTTCCCCGTGCTGCCCGAGGTATACAGCATGAAAAGCATGTCTTCACTGTCCATGCTCTCTGGAGTGCACACAGAAGCTGCCTTGGCCATCTCCTAAGGAAAAAAAAAAAACAAAAAAACAAAAAGGTGTCAATGAGAGAAAGATTTTGGCTATACGGAGCCAATTAATACTCCATCTGTAAGCTCGTGGGAAGGTTCCTGTGGACGCAGAGCACGTAGCCTCTCCACCAATACCTCTGCCAGGTGCAGAAGTCAAGGGGGAATGGTCAAATGAAATAAAATTTCTGGAAAAAAAAAAATGCTAGGTCATAGCTCATATTTCAAGCCTTTGCAAGCTGCTGGTAGAAAACCAAAGTGTGACTGCAAACATGAACCACACACTCGGGAGCAGCAGCAAAGCTGAGTGGACACTGCTCAGGAGTTGCCTTTTCCTGTTAAACCTGCAGAGCTACAGTTAAAATGTGCATCCAGCCATTGGGTGACTGCCTTGTCCATCTCATCCTCAAATTTAATTGCTTCTACCCCCGAGAAGGAGAGTGCTTTACTCTCCTGCCTCTGTCACTCCGCTCATACTCCACTTTTTGGGATCCTCTCCTCACCTCTATGGTTGGAACCACCAGAGGGAAGGACACAATGTCCTGCTAGCTCAGAGCAAACCTTTGCTCCAGCTTGTGTGCCCAGTCCAGCAGAGGAAGGGGAAGTAACGTGCTTTGAAAGAGATGCTTGCGGTCACTGAACCTTGTAGAAGCAGAGGGTCTGTCTGCCCAGGCTGTAGATTTTTCAGGACGAGGTTGAACATTTTTCTTATCCACGTACAAACCTGCAATAATCACTCTGTGTTCCAGATGTTCAACACATGGCTGTAAAAAAAGCACAGCTGGCTTGCTTCTCTCAAGCTCTGTACTGTCCTAGATGAATCATGATTCCTGCAATGACTATTAGCTGGCTCTTTGAAGGAATCTCTGGGTACTGCCTTTGTACAAGTATACACTGTAAACATTCTGTATTTACAACTGAACTCTAAAAACAAGCAGGTCCCATTGTTTAAAAGTGTCTGACACAGTTTAATAAAATATGAAGAGCTGATAGGGTCAGCTGTAATTCTCAGCCTCTGAGTTACAGCACACCTGCCCATCTCAGGTATTTATTGCGACATTTCAGCATTGCCAATTCAGTCAAACTTGGCAGTTTTTGAAACTAAGATGGAGTTCTCCTATATTCCATTACAACACGAGCTAAACACACTAAACCATTGCACAAGAGCAGGAAAGCACAACAGCTGTAAAGATTGGTAACGACAGGGTTAAGAGCATTCATGGTTTAATTCCGGTTATGCTTCAGACCCTACAACTGACAACAGGCTGAGCTCAGCTGCTGGATCACCGAAGTGCCTCAGGGTCTTTGCAGACTAAGGAAAATAGTCAGAATGTGTTTTGTGGAGTAAGAAGGAGTAAGACAATTTCCAAATAAAACCTGCCTTCTCTAACCTACCCTAGTAGTTCTTTCACTTACCCTAGTAGTTGGTCCTATCTCATGTGACCCGCACAAGGGCTCCCGAGCAATTATCTTGGCTGCAGATGGGTGATTTCCAGGCACTATTATGATGAGTAGCTTCTGTTTACTGCTGCCAGCAAACTGATAAAACTACTTCTGCGATGGGCTGCAGTCCCACGTGTAACAGCTAACCAGATTAAAAAGACAGCTGTTTTCTTCCCCAGGAAGCACAGGTTCTACATATTCACAAGTCATCACAGTCCTCCCATGATGGGGTAACCATGACACTGTCCAGAACTCCAGGAACTTGACTGCCTTGATTGCACTGCCTTTCAGCAGCGCCCAGTCTGAGAGTGCACGTGACAAAGCACAGCAGAGTCTGAACACAGCAGAACAACAGCAGCAATGGCATCAGTGCGTCCTGGGTCCCAGGAAACACTCCCTCCTTACATCTCAGCACAGTCTGCAAGATTACTCAAATCATAGAATCATAGAATGATTAAGGTTGGAAAAGACCTCAAGGATCGTCAAGTCCAACTGTCAACCCACCACCAACCAACCCACTAACCCATGTCCCCAAGCACCACATCTCCACGTTTCTTGACCCCCTCAAGGGATGGCGACTCCACCACTGCCCTGGGCAGCCTGTTCCAATGCCTCATCACTCCTCCAGTGAAGAAATTTTTTCTAGTATCCAGCCTAAACCTCCCCTGGTACAACTTGAGGCCATTTCCTCTTGTCCTATCACTTGTTCCTTTAGAGAAGAGGCCAGCACCCACCTGGGGAACACCACTGGTGACCGGCCACCACCTGGACTTAACTCTGTTCACCACGACTCTCTGGGCTCAGCCGTCCAGCCAGTTTTTTGTTGCCTACATTTATTAGTGCACTGTATTTCTCTCCCCCAGCACAGTAAACTTTAAGAAACATCAAGGGCACACTAACACCAACGTACCTCCTCAAGGGGAATATCGCGGTCACCCATCTGGACTTCGTTATCTGTCCTCTGAGCCACAAAGACGTGTTCGATGCTGGGACAGTTCTTCACAGCTTCATCCACAGTCGCCTTCAGCTCGATGACTCGGCCCCCCCGGACTCCCTGGTTGTAGGTGATAACTGCTTTGCATCCAGCTAAAAAGAGAAAGAATTAGCAGACGTGCCACCCTGTCTGCCAGGCACCCTGTTTTCATTCCTTTCAGGGATGATGGATAGGACAACACGTATGACAAACACTCAGAACTTCTATCAATCACAACCAGTCAGTGTCACTGCTGAAAACACTTTCAAACCTGAGACTCGCAGAGATGACGGGTAGCTGGAACCTCCACAGTCCATCTCCCCCACCCCAAGGCAGGGCCCGCTCCAGCCAAACCCTTACTGACAGCTGTCAAAAAAAAACTCTAAAACTCTCCTCGCCAGCCCACTCCCATGCTTACCACAAACACGAGAAAGTTCTTCCCACGTTCTAGCCTAAGTATCGCTCAGAAATGGCTCTTTAGCCCATCACCTCCACGTACGTGGCCAAAGTGAGGGCTGACCAAAACACGTACTTGCTCTCCACAGACTAACTCTACTATAACAGAAAAAAAAGCATGAAAATTGCTGTAAGACTTATTCCCTCACACCAGCCATAAAGAAACTGATGTGACTGCTCGGACATGAGCCATTTGCTGTTCTGCTCTTCTGCTGGTATTTTTAGCATCACTTTTTACCTAACTTTTTACGTTTCAACCACACTACAAGTGCTTTGGGCTAAGAACAGCTCTGCCCGTTGGTACAACGGCTCACAGAGCGGGAGGGCAAGCTGCCAGCGCTCCCCTTGCTATACATAAATCACAATCTCACCATCAAGGATGCAGAATTAGCACTGTGCAGGAGTATCAAAGAAAACGCCGTGATTATACTGCAAAAGAACAAATCAGGCCCCATTCCTAAGCTCTGGATTTCCTTCCAGCTTCACTGTTGTCTGGCAGTAACCCAGTGCAGACTGAATGTTGAGCAATTTCTAAAGTATTTTAAGGCCAGAGGATACTGCGTCTGCCACCAAGGAAAAGGCTCTTCCAAGTACTTTGCAAAGGAGAGGTTTGTCCTGACAGCTGGGAACGAACCTTTTCTCTTTCTGACAAGAAAACAGGGAACTGGGATATGTCTTGGAGCCCTGTCCCGAGGCGTTTGTTCCTCGATCTGCACCTACTTACCGTCCATGATCCTCCCAGCCAAGGATTCCGCGCTGAATCCGGCGAAGACCACGGTGTGAACGGCACCGATCCTGGCGCAAGCCAGCATGGCTGCCACCGACACAGGAGACACAGACATATAGATGGCCACCTTGTCCCCTTTCCGTATCCCGTATTTCTTCAGGGTGTTGGCAAGACGGCAAGTCAGATCCAGAAGTTCCCTGTGGCACAGAAGAAACGCTCTCATGCGACTGCACAACCTGTTTTACCAGAAGTCAGGGTCCATTTTCTCCATCTTTGATGCCTTTTTTACCTACGAGGCTCAGTCAGAAACTCCTGGGAACACGTGTGGGATAAACACGAGGTGGAATGGAAGCAGAAATGTTCCTCTAAGGCACAAAAAAGCAGTTCATGGGCAAGGAGTTGCACGTGCACATTTTTCTGCTGCCTGCACGGCGGCTAAACATGATGGTAGGCATGGCTGGGGCCTGGGACCGAGAAGCTGTCATGAACTGAACAGCTCTGTGGGCTTACAGAAGAAGACAGATAACTGTGCCAGGTGAGGAGTGGTCTCGCGCCAAGGAAGGAGGTGACCCTCCCGAGGGGCAGCGGAGCAGCCCTCCCTGGTGGCAACCATCAGCTCAGCAGAGAAGATTCAACAAGTCTGCCAGGAATGAAAATTGTCCTCTGGGTTCAGGGACTCGCTGAGCACTGAGGTCCAGAGGAGAGAGACATCTTCAACCTGTCACCCTTCAGGGTCTGTAAGCTACACCACCAGGGACTCCAAAACTGTTAACAAACAAATGAATTTGGGGGGTCTGCATTCCACAACAAGCTGCAAAGCATGAATCTTCCTATGTATCCTTATCTCACAGAACTGGCCATAGCTGTGAAAAAAAAAACAAACAAACAGACAAAACCAGTTTTCAGGTGGTGGCTAAGCTGCAAATAAAACAAAAGATATTAGAAAAACAATTCTTCCCTGAAAGAGTGATGAGGCATTGGAACAGGCTGCCCAGGGAAGTGGTGGAGTCACCATCCCTGGAGGAGGTCAAGAAACGTGGAGATGTGGTGCTTCGGGACATGGGTTAGTGGGTTGGGTGGTGTTGGGTTGACGGTTGGACTTGATGATCCTTGAGGTCTTTTCCAACCTTCATGATTCTGTGATTCTATGAAACTTTGCTTCTGGTCTGTTAAAAATTGTTTTGTTTCTTTTTTTAAACCAATACAAGTTAGAAATAGGCAAAGCTGAAGTGCTCCACTTTGGAAATGTCATAACAAAGCCATGGGCTGAGAATAACTTGGCATCTTACTTCTTTGGGATAAAACTCCATCTGCACTGTGAGGGCAGCGAAGCAACGCAGCCATAAAGTCTGAAGGCGGATACACTGATGGCTGGAGGGATACCACTTCCCTGATGTCTTTTGGAATATAAGGAAAATGAGTCTTGAATCCCAGCCACAGCACTTGGTGTTATTTATTTTGAGACTATTTCTGCAGCATCGAGTAAATCCACCACTCCAGAAGCACATGGATTCAGAGAGGCGGCCAGCCGTGCACCGTGCCTGCTCTCTGCAGGAGCTGCCAACAGCCACCACCCTGCGGGAAAGCAGATGTGGAGTGGCTTTACCCTGGACTGAATTTCCTCCTAACCCCTTACAGCTAAAGCTCAGCCTAAACTCTAAAGCACAGCATTCAGCACCTCCTCCCAAGCGCTTCACGGCCATGCACGTTCCTGCTACCTACAGAAGCGCCCGCTCTGTCGGATGGATTATTTTGCTTCCTTTCAGTAAGCTCATGAACAGAACGACTCCGTGCAATCACAAATTCCCACCCAATGCTTGTTTTGGTGCCTTGTCCTAAAAGGTCACATTCTCTGTTCCAGAATTCATCCCATGCTGCCTTAGGGAAAAAAAAAAATCTCAACCGCGGATAAATACAAAAGATTCAAACCAAAACGGAGCTGCTCAACTGCGGAGCACGGGAAGTGAAACAAGCCCTGGATGGGCTGTTGTGAGAAAGCAAAACAACCACCTGCCTACAATGGAAAATCCCCAAGTGCTTTCAGAGCCGCAGCCTCTTTTTCCTGAAAAGAAATGCCAGAAGAGCTCTGGCTAGGGCGGCTTTTCCCAGCAGCTCCACGGTTCACTTTCTTATTCAGGATTTAGTGATTGTTATGCCAGAAGCTCTTACTGGTTTTTTGGTTTTGTTTTGTTTTTTTTTTACAATTAACCCCAATTTCACATTCGCTTAATAAGAGTGTGCGAGCAAGGTGACAGACATTAAGGACCAAGTTTTTACTCCTGGATCTATTCGCTTTGCCTTCTCCCCACGACTTTGACAGGTCTCGCGGGTCCCTTGGCAGGGCATCACATGGGGGAATGGACACAAAGGCAAAGAGAAGGTGAAGCCAAGAACTCCAACCAAGAAATCCACAAACCCTGGAGCATCTTCTGGCTCCTACAGCAGCAGCTCAGGCTTCCCCTCCGGTTCAAGAAAGGGAGAAGGCAGGAACACTGAGCTGGGAATCCTTCCCTGGGCTCCCTCGCTCCTTCACACACGTTCTGCTCTCTGCGATGCCAGCAGGTCACACATTTCCAGGAATTAACCTGGACACGTCTCGGGGTGGAACGAGCACCCCACATGGTCGCTGCCCTGCAGAACTGGGTGGGACAGACCTAACTGAACCATGCAGTGGGAAACCATGGCCATGACCCTCCCCACTTGCTGCTGCTGCCAAGCTGGGTGTTGCAATCCCTCCTCCATCACACCAGGTTAAAGGACCCCAGAGCAATTCTGACCCCAGGGACAGCACCGTCTCACCGCTGGCACAGAAGCAATGCCACCAAACACCGGCGGGCTGCGCACAGGGAAGGATCCTGCCTCCCATCCACACCCGAGCAAGGCACGTTTACCAAAAACATATGCCAGATGCTGAACAGGGCTAGACGGTGTCACCCTGGGGCCACTGAGATAGGGCAAAAGAAGCCATCTCCACTTAGCTTCTGCCTGCACCGAACCATGGGGTACAGAGGAAGGGAAGAGGAACCAAGGGCTTGGAGTGAAAACATCTACCCTGAAAGGGCTCAGCTGTTGGCCAGTGAAGGGCAGAAGGTGGCCAGAGGCTCAGAGCAGACATGCACTGCTTCTGCAAACCCCAAGACGAGAGAGAAAAGCAAAATCCGTGGCGATGCTCACAGAGTTGCCACCTCCTGGCACCCCAAGGCGTTTCCGTGCAGCCGCCCCAGAGCAGGGTAGGGCTCAGCAGAGGCAGGCGGGACAGCCACCGGACACGGACAAATCCACGGGGCACGCAGCGGCTCCCAGGGCACCCGGTTCCCCGTGTGCAAGCCGGGCAGACAACAGGAGGATGTCAGCAGAGCCGCTGCAACAGAAGGAAATGTGCGGCAATGCAAGGAAGCGGCCCAGCCCCTCTGGACAGAGACAGGCGAGAAACTGCAAAGTCACTTCATGGTGCAACGGTCTGCTGTGCCTCTGCAAAAGCAGATCTAAGAGCTGAGGGCAAAGCAGAGACAGGACACCACTCATGGGGGCAAAATATCAGGGTGGAGCTGAGAAATGGGGAAGCAGCAGCCAGTCGGATGCAGGAGGCAAGGAGAAGGAACAGTAGGATGCACTTTTAAAGCACAGCAAGCCAGGGAGATGGCAGGCATGTAAATATGGGCAGGGAAGGTGAAAAAGTATAACACACGGAGGAGATTCTGGACTTGCTTTCAGCAAACGTTACCTTTCAACTAAAAATGCAGCAAGTCCCACCTATTTGTTGCACTGCAGGCGTGAGGGTAGATAGCTGCTGAACATGGATTTCACATGAATTTACCCATCCCAACCCTGCGCCTCCAAAATCAGAGGCGAGCGCCGTCCTCCTCCGGCGACAGTGACACACCCTTACCCACCAATTCTGTAACCCTGTTGTAGAAGGCCACCAAATTCATCAGGCATGATTTGCCTTTGGTGAAGCCGTGTTGGTTGTCATCAATCACCTGTTTGTTTTCCATGTGCCTTAGCATAGTTTCCAGGAGGATCTGCTCCATGGTCTTGCCAGGCACAGAGGTGAGACCGACCAGCCTGTAGTTCCCCAGGTCTTCCTTATTTCCCTTTTTAAAAATGGGGGTTATGTTTTCCCTTTTCCAGTTCACAGGAACTTCACCAGAGCACCACGACTTCTCAAACAGGATGGATAGTGGCTTGGCAACTTCATCCGTCAGTTCCCTCAGGACCCGCGGATGTATCTCATCAGGTCCCATGGACTTGTGCACCTTCAGGTTCCTCAGGTGGTCCCTACAGCAGGCGAGCATCTCCTCAGCTACCCCAGCATCACTCCTAAGCACAAGACCTGCACGGCTGTCCCCTCAGCAGAGACAGCAGATCACTGGCCAGGCCAGCACTTCTGTTTAATAACCTAACAGACACGGCACTTCTCTATTTTTACAACACCTCTGTTCAGAAACTACCAGACCGTGTTTCTCCCAGATTCCCCCCCAGATCCAGTGGTGCCTGTGTTTCCAAAGCCCACTGCTCAGTTTCTGGAACGACAGCTCCTGTAAAACCCATCACTGACACATGACGTTTCCCTCACCCATTACAGCGATGCCTGGCAAAACCATTTTTTTTCCAAGAAGTCTGATGCTATCTTTTGCCACAGCCTGCAGCTTTCTAAACAAAGGAAGACGATTCTTTTATCGTCAAGACCTTCTTTGGGAAGCAGCCTTTTGCAAAGCATTTCTAGACATTTTCCTAATATATTTTCTTGTAGTTTATTTCCTGGAACCAGAGTTTGGATCAGGCTGAAACTATTTGAAAATTCAGGTAAAATGGCCCAAACAGATTAGTTTAAAAAAAACAAAACCAAAACAAAACAAAAAAAAAAAACCAACAACAACAACACAAACCCAAAATCACAAAAACCAAACAGATCTGGCCATCTCTCAGCCCAACAACCTCACACCTCACCTCCCAGCTGCTGCTCTATGTGAATTACTGAGGAGTCGGAAGCCTTGCGATCACAGCGCTGTGGGCACCATCGTTTGAGATGTGCGTTCACGTACCCTGGCACACCAGGATTCACACCACATCCCTTCTACCTGGGTCAATGTTCTGGCCACAAGGATAACGCACAAACCTATTCAAACCTCACTGCAGCTTCTGGGACGGTGCCTCCATTTAACCCTTCATTTCCCTCACTTTTTGCTCAATAGAGAAAACATGTGCTTCCTTTCTTCACCAAAAGGAAAACTCAACAGTTTTTTTCCAATTTAGGGAGAATAACTGAAAATGTAAAGCTCAACAGGAGGCTTTTTGTCTACAGGTTGAATTGCTAAGCTGAGCGCAATCCTCCAGCCTTCCTGCAGGCATCCTGAACCCAAGGCAAAGGAAACCCCTCGTGACCTTTTTCAGGCGAGAAAGTGAAAAGTCACTGAGCTGCCATGGATGAGGAAGGCTGAAAGCCTGGGCAAGATTTACTTGCAGCTTCAACTCAGGAAGCCAACACTAGAAAGAAGGAAAAGATTTTGCTGTTGCTGAGAAGTACCTCCCGCAATGCACAGCCTGCAGAGTACCTGCACGGCTTCCAGCTCCCGGCTCCGCTGTGATCTCCAACACAATTCCAACCACCACGGCTCAGGCTGAGGAACCTCCACACAGCTAAACGCACAACTGGGACGCGGCTAGTGAAGATGTCCAACCACTTCTGCTCTGCACATTCCCACCTACCTACAAACCCTAGCATAAGCTACCTAGGACTTTAATTTCTGGCCCCTCAGCTTTTGCTTTCCTCTCTGGATTTTGCATTTTGAACATTCCCTTTGCCTGCAACATTTTCTGCACTGGAGTGAGTTCCTTTGTAAATTAAAACCCTTCCACCGAGACCCAGCCTGCAACCTTTTGCAAAACCAAGTTAGCTGACGCACAGTGCCGCCCGCTTCTTCGCACGGCTCCCTTTGGCGATGCTCGCAGGACTGCGCAGTGCTAGGAAATGCTGGCTCACAGGCGGCTAAACTGGAGACTGTGGGAAACAAGGGAACACCAGCAAGAATAAATAACCCCACGCTGGCCAGGGGAATGGCTGGCATAACTTCAGCTGCTCTCTCTAACATTCCCTGTCGCTGAGCTTACAAAGGTTGCAACCCAACAGCTCCGGCCGCCGACACTGTCTCCTTATATAAGACACTTGACAATATAGTGCCCTTTAAAACCAGGCTCAGCAATGCTTTGGGGAATTCCTCTGCAAGATTTCAAAGCTCCTGGGCCCTGACAACATCAACAGAGCAGGACAAAACACTCCCACCCTTCTGCCAATAAATTCAGCTTGCTGCTCACAGCAGCACGCTCCGGCTGGTTAACTGCTGCTTCGCCACTGCCCTACCAATGGTTTGATGGTTGTTCAGCATCCAGAGAGCCAGACCTCTGGATGAAAGGTTGGCATGATCTGTCCCTGCTTTGCTGACTGCAGCCACCAAACCCCAGAAGGGCTGCATGCCCTGCTGCCATAAAATCACAGAATGGTTTGGGTTGGAAAGGACCTTAAAGATCACCAAGTTCCAACCCCCCTGGAGGGACACCTTCCACCAGACCAGGTTGCTCAAAGCCTCATCCAGCCTGGATGGGATTTTTGTCCCAAAAGCAGTAAAAAAACCACAAGTCTCCTGCCTTCCCATTCAAAACTAAAGATAATTTGAAACTTAGCTGAATTTCTGCTTGATAAAAATGAAACCCAGAGTCAGGAAAAAGCACAAGAGGGGCCAGGGAATGTTTTTCCCAGAACACTGAACTGCATCAGCTGAAGAGACGGAACAACTCAGCAGTGAAAAAAGGATCATCGCAACCGAGTCTGTAAGGGCAGCAATCGCCACTCAAGCACAACTAAAATGTTTCACCCATAGCTTTGTTTATCTTTGCCAATAAGGAGATGTTTAATCCCTCTCTTAGCACAGAGCACTGGAACTCCGCCACATAAACACAACCCACCTTGCTGACGAGCGTGCACGGAGATGGAGGCTGACTCAGGGCACAGCCCTGCCAGCTCTTCCTCGCTGCAAGGGAGACAGTTAGTGGGGCAGCGGAGGCAAACAGAGGCTCTTATTTCTCCCAAGGATGAGCAAGCTGGGACAGCAGTTTCCAGTGCTGGCCTCTTCTCTAAAGGAACAAGTGATGGGACAAGAGGAAATGGCCTCAAGTTGCACCAGGGGAGGTTTAGGCTGGATACTAGAAAAAATTTCTTCACTGGAGGAGTGATGAGGCATTGGAACAGGCTGCCCAGGGAAGTGGTGGAGTCACCATCCCCGGAGGGGGTCAAGAAACGTGGAGATGTGGTGCTTCGGGACATGGGTTAGTGGGTTGGGTGGGGTTGGGTTGATGGTTGGACTTGATGATCCTTGAGGTCTTTTCCAACCTTCACGATTCTATGATTCTACGATTTTCTTGCCAATGCTGGAGGCAGCCCCGCTGACTGAGGCTTTCCCCTTCCTCAGGGAAGAAGCCGCCTGTTCCAGCGCTCTTCCTGCACAGCCGCCTGCTTCCTCTGCAGGCTGCGATGGGAATGGAGCCAGCACTCGGCTGCTTTCTTGTCCCCGACAGCTCCCCAAGAGGAGAAGGGAGAGCACCCACGCCAGCAGCCACGTCTCTCCTTGTGCCACCCTGGGCTCACCTATAAGGAGAAGAAGCTCGCAGCAGCAAGCCTTGCAAAGTAGATAATGCAACAAACCTTGTGCTTCTCTGCACACACGACCTGGACACCTCCCAGCTGAGATTCCAGGACCTTTCTCAACGCCAGCCCACGAGGCAGTGGCCAAATTAAAGTCTCACTTCCCTAGCACACGACTTCAGGGCTGCTGTCCCATTAACAGCACATCCAGACCCTGAGGAAAGGTGTGGGAATAAAGAACTGGTGGTTAGCAAAAGTGTAAACTGAGCTTCAGGTTAGAGAATGATTGTGGCCAAGTGAGGCAGCACTGCTCTACTGCAAGCGCGAGAAGCAGCAGGTTCAAAACAGCACGTAGCAGAAAACAGACAAAAACCTGAAGCTCAGTAGAATGTAAAAACAAAACTGAGATGATGTAATCCTTGGGTAATAAACTGGGAGCTTGCATACAGGACGGCAGCATTTGCTCTCAGCAATGTTCCCCCTTCAGCCAACTGGAGTGCATTGGGTGTGTTTCAGCATGCCGTGCCGATCCCGGCGGGCTGGAGATAGGCAGAAAGGGGCACATCTCCCCTGCCACAGACCCCAGAGCTGGGGTCCTCCCCATACCCAGCACCCCTCTCATTCCCCCTTCACACCGCAGCTGTCCTGCACGGGGGCTGGCACCCAGGGACCACCCTGCTGCAGAAGGCTCTCGGAGAATCACTCAACCAGCTCCTGGACCACCTCTTTTTCTAAAAAAAACCCCAAACCTTCTAGATAAACCAAGATGCTACGGCAAAATATTTTCAGCTAAGCTTGGACTCAGAGGGAGGTCAGTGCCAAGACGCCTTGGAAAACTTTAGCGACCTATTTAAAACCTTTAAAAATGCAGACCAAAGATCATGGAAAAGGCAAAACTTGCGCACACACCCACAGAATATCACTGTTTTCCACAAAGCTGCTCCTGACTTAACGAGATAAGCAGAGAAACAAGTGACCTGCTTTAGCAGCCGTAGGACCAAAGTCTCTCGAGAAACTGCGTCACTTGCACGTAGCCACGTCTCAGCCGGAGTATCAGGCAGAAACAGGGATGTGGCTCTCAAACACAAGCAGCAGTTTGTCTTCCACTTGGATGTTCTTCGTTCTGGTTGCTAGCTACTGTGCCTTTGTCAGGCTGCACAAGGATGGACTCAGTTTTCTACCCTTCTCTACCACTAGAAGGGCAAAAGCCAAACTCAAAGTGCTTAGCCAAGCCACCCCATTGGTTACAATACTTTTATATCATAACACATCTACGCAACCTGTCAAATAACAATACCAAGATTAAAGCCAGTCCGCTCCTTCCACAGCTTTATATCGGTCAATGTTTATTTCTGCTGCGCGGAGTGCTAATCTCTCAAAGCTATTTGTACACCCACTCCTCCCTGCCGACCAGCCTCTTTACTCCCGTGAACAACGGAGCTGTGATAAATGCTGAACCAGAGCACCAGAACCTACTTAGATTCAAGAAGCTCCAGGAATCCCAACTATGAACAAGCCACAGAAAACATTTTGAAAAAGAGTCAGATGCCAGGACTTTCTAAGTCTCCTCTGCTTTCTGACCCAGCAGATTAATGGGTTTAAACTAAGAGAGGGGAGATTTAGGTTGGATATTAGGAAGAAATGTTTTCCTGTGTGGGGGGTGAGGTGGTGGCCCAGGTTGCCCAGAGCAGCTGTGGATGCCCCATCCCTGGAGGGGTTCAAGGCCAGGCTGGATGAGGCTTTGAGCAACCTGGGCTAGTGGGACGTGTCCCTGCCCATGGCAGGGGGTGGAACTCAATGATCTTTAAGGTCCTTTCCAACCCAAACCATTCTGGGATTCTATGATTCTATGATCAAACACGTGGCTCCCTGCAATCCATCAGATCTGGCTCCCTAAAACATGCGCTGAGGAACGTATTAGTCTGGGAAACCTCTAACTCTCACTAAGGAGATGGACGATGTAAAAGGCATTTTTGCAGGTGGGCTTGTCTCCTAAACGAGGGCACGCAGCAGGGAGAAGAGAAATATGCTTGAAAACTGACGTATTCTAACAAACCCTACAATCCATAGCAGCATCCAAGCCAGCATCACTCAACGCAGCCTCAAGGTTGCTCTAAACTGCACTGAGGATGGAGAAGAGGAACACAAGGAGCTTCAAATCCCCTCCAGCCAGGACTCCAGATGACTCTCTCACCACAACACCACAGCCTAGCCGCAGCACTGCGGCGGCACGTCTGATGTACCGCAGAAGAAAGCAGCGTTTCCCAGAGGTCCCATTCCCCGCCCCACCGCATCACCAGGCTTTGTAAAGCACCACGAGAAGGTCCCATACCTGTACGTGACATCCACCGCTGTGCCTGGCTCATCTCTCTCCCAAATCAAAGCCACTCTGTTCGGAGACTCCTCAACGTGCCTATCCAAGCAATTCACTGCAAGAGAACAGAGGTTTCAACACAGCCTGCTCATACACACGGTGCTCTGTAAACTCAGCTCGGCCAAGCGTAACAGCAAGCTGGCATGGAATGAGACATGGCTTGCTAGCCAGCTAGCCACACTAGCCACGTGCTCATTTACGCCACTGCAAAGTTGTCCTTTACAGTGGTAAAGCTGCCCTTTGCCATACCTGTAGTATGCAACTACTACAAACATACTATTTAATTGATAGAGCTGCCATGGAGATGGCACCCCCACGAGAGGGCTCGCTGGTTCCGCTCAGCTTAGCTCCGCTGGCTAAGCTTCAACCAGCCCAAGCCTCTCCCCTGCTCCCAGCAGCACACAGACAACAACACGCTCAGCCCCCCAGAGCAGCACTTCACCACATCAATCGGACAGACTGCCTTCCCCAGCTTGCATTTTTAGCACCGTATTGTTTGAATTTTCTAATTAAAGCTCCCATGAAATGTTTTTATTCTAGGGTGCAACAGAAAAGCTGAACCTCCGCTAACTGTATCTGACTTTAGGATCTACTCACGGAGTACGGACACCTACACATTGCCAGACATCTGGGAAAGATGAGCATGGCTCAAGCTTACACCTCCTAAAATGTAAAGATATAAAAATAGCTGCTGAAGGTACATCTCTCCCTGCAACAACCTGAGGTAGAGGAAACCTGAACAACTACGTGAGATGCTCAAGTGGACTCAGGGAGAGAACTCACCCTGAAGAAACTTGGAGAGAATCCACCCAAGAACCTGCCTGCACGTTCAGCAGCAACCTGCCTAACAGTTAGAGATTAACCTTGTCAAGTATTAATTCCAAGCCTAAACTAAGCTTACGGATTTCGTTACCATCTTCCAAAGGCAGATGTTTTATTTCAATAGACAATTATTAAAAACCAGTCAGGCACAATGCTGTGTAACTCAGAGAAAGCCCTCCAAAAAAATCGCTGAATTTCACATATTTCCTGGAAACATTAATAGTGGTGGGGAAGGATTGCATCTTTCCAGATAAACTAAATGCAATGGAAAGTGACTACTGCTGTCACGATTTGTGAAGTTTAAGTAAACTGCAGCCCAGGAGTCAGCTGGGGCTGTTCTATGATCAGAGCTGATTTACACCACTCCCACGGAGGGTGGGAGCGAGCCCCTAAAGGTGCACCAAGAGAGAAATCCCTCAGAGTATGGCATATCCCATTACAGGAAAAACTGTAAACCTGAAAAATATGAAAAAGCGCTCTTCAAGCTGTTTGAAGTCTTTTTTTTTAATGTAAATTCCTGCAGCAATACTATAAAAACAAAAGCGATAAAGCCACTTTTGAGGTCACCCCAATACGGGAGGACACAAGCTCTAACGGGGATCGCTTTGAGCAGTTACATGCTGGTTTCCACTGCCTTCCGTCCACAGCCCGTGGGATCTGCTGCAGCTCCGTCTGCCGCCCTTTGCAGGTCCCACCTCCCGCCAGCAACACCCGCACGTATTGCGCCATGCTAGAGTCAATCGTGTTAGCGGGGATTCGCCGCCCGAGCAGCATTTCTCACGTGTGAGCAGCTGTACTAGTCTTCAGAGGGAATTTCTGCTGCAGGAAGCCCCAGCTGAGCCAAGCCAGAGCTTTAAGCTCTTTGCTCACTAAGACCCAGGAGCTGAACCAGTGCCAAACGCTACGACTTCCTGCCTAACCTTCGGCTTACAAGAGCCTTTTGCTCATTTTAAAAAACAGAATTTAGTGACCTTCCCCTTACTACCGCACCCTAACGGTTTCTCCGTACGTTTTCTTGCATCCTCCACGATACTTGGAAATGCTTCATGTTGGTCAGACATGCTCCTGAGAACCCAGAGCCCTGGCTGGAGGTGCAGGAGTTTGTTGGGTTATTCTCCTTGGCCAGGAGTCTCAGTGCAATGAACCCAGAAGGGCTGAAGCTCAAAGCTCCCCCACATCCTACCACAAGGTCTCCCGAAGCAAAAAAACAGCCACAGACTCAGTCGCCTGTGGGTTCAGATGTGCTGGAAGATGGGTACATAGGATTGGGGACCTGAACTGTTGCCATGTTTCTGCAACCCATGTTCAAATCAAGAGATGAAGGGACAAAACCAGCCAGAAAACCAGCCACTCAGCTGTGGCCGAGTACCATCTTCAGCATGCTTTAAAAGAAGAAAAAAGAGCAACACCAAAATTTATTTAATTCTGTGCATCCGTAGATGCACAGAAACATATTTCAGAGATCTAGAATTTCTTTCTACCTATGCAAAGAAAACTAAGTGGCATGTAGTGCCTGCTGAAGAACCAGATCCACAGACATGATCTACAACCAGGCCCAGCAACATCTGGATTTCAACCACCTGACCCACACGGGATCCAGAAGAAGGTGCTGATCCCGCCCTACAGAAGAAGGAAACAGATCCCTGAAAGCCTCTGTGCTCAGCCAAGATCTTCTTCAACAGGAATCAATGAAAACAGGAGTCTGGCTAAAATCCCTCTGATTGCCGGGTGCTGGAGGCAGGGCTGTGCACAGACCTCCTCCAGCTCGGGATCCGCTGCTGGGAATCATCTCCTGGGAGGAGACACTCCCCTGTGCTCTCTGGAAGACCTGAGGAGGGTGAAAAAAGGTGGCCAGGGATGTTCCAGCTCCTGCGCTACTGAACTGGTGATTCAAGCACTTTCCCAGGAATAGGAAAATAAGTTAACAAATACACTTCCCTGTTGAAAGACTTCACCACCAAGTTGTGCCCTAGACAAGGGGCTTACTCCCGCTGGATGAAGCGCAAAAGAGCCTTCAAGGCGGATACAGCCAGGAAGAAACTCAGAGGCAGTCAGGACTGTCATGGCAAATTTCTCTCTTCCTACATCTAAGTAGTGAGCTGGGAGGAGAAGAGCCAGCCCCTTGTTCAAGAGAGAGACAAGAGGCTGCAGCTTTCTCTGCAAACGACTCGGATTCACACCATCCCCACCTTGGCTTCATCTGCCCACTGCCTGCCGGGCTTGAGGTCAAGGCACCCAAGTGACACCCCAGCCCTTCGGCAGCCCTTCGCCTCACGTCGAGGAAGGGTTTCCCACCAGGGCAGGAGGCTCGGCCAGCGTTATCCCTGCCTTCGGGTTTTCTCCCCTCTTCCCACCATTGCCCAGCGCCCGCCGGATTCTCCCCGAGCGCCCGCACAACCCGCACAACCGGAATCCTCGGGATTTCCCCCCAAACTGGCTGGCTCCCCCCTCGACGGCAG
>NW_010128101.1:0-2778 GCF_000699245.1 Pterocles gutturalis
CATTGATCTGGTTTGACTTTTGTCCTTTTGGTGCCATGTTCTTTGCAGTGAATTGGACACATCCAGTTTCTCACAAGAGAAGTTTAAAAAGAATTGTCCAAGTCCGCTTCCCCATAAAATTATTTTCTACATGAAGAACTCCCTTGGCTAGCAGATAACGGCTTTATGAATCAAACTGTTAATCTCTATGGTTTCGCTAGCAGCTATGCATTAAGCTGCTTTGAATGGCTCTCCAGCTATCATGAAAAGTTGAATGCACTGTATACCATAGAGATAAGGTTTTGGTTACACTGGGGACTTTTAAAAAATATACAACATCTTGTATTTAAGAAGTTACTGAGTTCATTTCATGCCTATTTCTGGATTCATATATTAAACCTCAATACATGCAGATGTCTAGTCCACTCACATCTTTAAAGTAATTAATATTTTTTTCTTTAATTCACACAGTTTCAGAAGTCTCTAAAAAGAAATGCCTCCCCCTGAAAACACACATATTTATTCTGAGCACTCTTGCATATATTTGTGAGGTTTTTTTCCCATATTAATAACAGTTTCCTTGGAGCATTTCTGCCAAATGTAATCGTCCTTCCTTTATTACTTTATAAAAACCAGGATTTATTCTTAAGGACTTCATAAAGAATAGCTAAGAAATCATATAGTCTAAATTCTACTCTAGTTAATGGCATTATGTAGACCATGGGCACTAGCAAAAGTGTGGCTAGAAGTATACCTTTTCTATCTTCTTAAACACACAAATGTTATCATACCTTCAGAGAAAGCAGCAATTTCATATAAGGGTGGCTCAATCTTCAAAGGGTACTGGAAATATATGTCTTATGGCCAAAATACAGTTTAGGAAAATCAGTGCCATATTGAATGACCAGCTTCTTTCACTTTAATTTTGAAACATATACCTTGCATTGTATGCATTACTACATCTATTCCAGTTTCAAATGAAGTCTTGCACAAGAAGACTTCAGTTAACAGAAGAGGGTAAAAGCAGTTCCATATTGTATTTATCCTACTGTTCTATTCGAGGATTCAGCACACTTACTGCCTACTAAAATCAATATTACGTTAAAAGATTTATTTTTTTTTCCAGATATTGAAGAAACACTAGAAACAGAAAAAGTAGTAAGCTTTCTGCATTTATAGACTGCAGTAAAAGCATCTCTTATTTTTAATTTGAGAAACGATCTAAGCAAACTACTCACTGGAACTCATAGCAGTTGGAGAATTTTTTAGAAACAGAATTCTGAGTGAACTGGGGAATAATTTTGGATGAAACAGAACTAAAATTAAAAATGCTCAGTGCACTCTCCATACGCTTCTGGTTAATAATGAAAGAGCCAGACAACCTCTCTCTATTTTAAAAGAAATAACTTTGCTTCTACTGCCTTATAGACTTACAATTTTCTTTGCTCCAACACAACTGCAGTGAGGACTGCCTAAAGGAACCTGGAAAACTATTCAAGACTCAAGGTGCAACAATTTCATTGACAGTTACTATGGGAGATTAGAACCATGGTTTGTTCTTTCTCTTTGGGCATGGTTTTGGACCTTTAAATATCTGTATCTATCTACATCTGTATCTATATCTATCATGTACCTATACCTGTATTTATATCTATATATAAATTATAAATAAATTCAGTATTGATTTCTTGTTTACATTTTCCCCAAATTAATATATATATATTTGAAAAAGCTTAAAAATAATTTTATTTTTTACACAAAATGTCTTTTTTTTTCTTTTGCAAAAGTTTGTCTTAAAGAAATAATTATTTTGATTTACTCAAAAAGCTAAAAAAAACCCTAAAAGGTACTGATTTTTGTTCTGTAACCAATCTACATCTCTCCTGAGTGAATGTAGCATCCAAATTTCCACACAGGAATTTTATTCTGCATTCTGGGCTTGCTTGATGGAGGTGAGAGAGGGGGAACTGGTTTAAAAAGTAGTGGTTGTATCTTCAGTGGAGGAGCACGGGTGGGAAGGTATCCTGCCAGTCCCTGGACACAGCCTTGAAACCACAGTTGTGGGGAGGGAAGTCTTTGCTGGTCTTACTGCATCAAAACATCAAGTGTTGATTTTACTGAAATCTTCCCACTTTGCAAAGAGCAGCTTGGCATTGTCACAGGTACTCAGGTCTGCTGAGAGTCACTTGTTTAATTTATTCTATTCTACCAGCATGGTGGTTTTGAGGATTGTCCAACATTTGTTTGGACGGTTGGCCATATGCTAGGGGAATAAACGCTTCGGAGAAGCAAGAGAGGGCCTTTCCAATAAAACTTTCAGGAGCTTAACATTTCTGTAATGCACATCCTAACACATGGAAGATGTCAGTATAGTCCCTAACGACGGGGCAATACAGGAGGGCAAGGGTTGTGCTGCCCACGTGTCTCGTGCCAGGAGGAGTTACCTTCTGGTCCCTCTTTCCCCAAAGGCCAGGACAACAGATCTGCAGATCTCCCAGGCGTGTTCACACCCGCTTACCCTACAAGCTTCTATGGCAGCAACTGTTTGCCTCTGGGGCTCGCTTTCATAAACCAGCTTCACTGGTTTTTGGCTAAGGAAGCTCCTCCTGCTTCCTGCTGCATTAAAAGCAGTGAGACTGAAACAAAGGTTAGAAATAAAAAAATTATATATATATATTAATCTAGAACCTAAAACCATGAAAAATGAGATAACATAAAAATAGGTTAAAAGGTAAAAATGGGATGACATATTTGAGACATTTTGCCTTTCCCTATGTTTTCTCCATCTTCAGGGTGTGT
>NW_010128101.1:2959-20695 GCF_000699245.1 Pterocles gutturalis
TCTTACATATATATATGTGTATATATACATATATATACAGATGTTTGCAAATGAACCGATAAATTTTATCCCAAAGAAGAGCAAGAACCTTGGGGATAGGCTTTTTGCCTCCATCTGAATAAAAAGACAAATTTTGAATAGCAAGACAAACGGTAGCAAGGCTTTTTTTTTTCTAAAATAGCCAGTAGTGGTGAAACCAGGTAAATCATGGTTAAAACACGCTCAAACGACGGGCTGTGAAACCTTGCGGAAGCACTGACTTTGCTGTGCCTCTCTTTGGAGAGCAATGTTCCTAATTAGCAGCCCTGACAACCTGATACCGACACCGTGGCTTGGGAAAGGCAAGCTGGCATAGATTTTTCTGTGCCCCTTCTACTGACAGCAATTTGCCGTAATTATGTCTCCAATGCCATTTACAAAATATGATTTTTATTAAAAATGTCAGCATTCAATAAATTAGACACACTGGTGTCTAAACTTTTAACAGCCACATCCTGAGTGATTATTGCATATGTTTAAAAAGGGAAAATCAAATGAAAAATATCAATTTATCTTCTCCAAATGACTCATCCTCAAATATCTAATTTCTTTGAATTAAATCAGCCTTCTCAGATACTGTTTGTAAAGAGCATAACGCAAAACCTAAAACACACTGAATTTAAATAAGCACTTTAAAGCATTCATACTTCAAGTTCCTCAAAAGAAGAGAAAGCTTTTCCCCTTGTTTGCTGAGTAACATAATTTACATTTCAATAAATCAGGTTCCTGTCAAAAATACAGTTGGCATTCTTCCAACCCTACAGGATATTAGAGGATACTGCTTTAGAAACCTATAAATGTGAACATTTAGACAACAGCAGTTTTCCCAAGCTGAAGAGTTTTCAAAAATATGAGCCTGATCTAAATATTATGAATACTTAATGAAAGCATCCTGATAGCTCACGAAGACACCTCGTCTCTCAGAGATGTGGTCTATCCAGTCACTCAGAGATTCAAGCATTCAGATTCCAGCCAAGTACAGAAGAGAACACATTTAGTCACTTATTCCATAACAAGATATATCTTTCTGTTTAAAATCAGACTCTTAGTCTTCTATTGGATGCAGCACACTTATCAAGAGGAGAAGATCCAGGGCCTGAAGCTTCACACAATGCAGGAGGTTCTACGATCAGCAGTTCCACACCTTTCAAAGGGCTCCATGAAGACCCCGACACAGTCTGTCCTACACGATCCCTGGCAGTCCTCACACCTATGAATTAATACGTGAGCACTGATGATAAGATCTGGTCACACCAGCCAGTTTGGGGACCTTTAAAGCAGCTCAGCAGATAGCTATGGAAGTTTGCTGCTCAGCTCAAAATGCAATCTCAGCCCGCCCGGTGGCCCTGTTCCACCTACATCTTGCTTTGAAATAGTCCTGTTGTACACTACTGTTTCTACAGAAATTAGACATTTTTAGGTTTTTTATGGCTAAGTTCCTTAGGCTGCTATGAGGCACGTTACTACAGACAGAAGGCAGGCAATGGAGTGTTACAAAGACAGACATATGAAGACAGTACATTGGCTGAGGTTGAACATCGAGCAGGTGCTGAGAGAGAAATGCGAATCCTGGGATCTACCGGTCAATAATAACAAAAAATCAAATCTTCATCTTCTAACAAATCCCTCTGTTTACAGAGGAGAGGTGACGATGGCAAACCCCAGGTATGCTTGAGTCTGTGCTTTTCCCAGGAGTTTTAGAGCAGGGTAGCAAAATCCGCTCCTAAACTTTTTAGCATATGTCTTCTTTTACTTGTTTTATAGAATGATTCTACTACACAGTACATCAAGTTTCTGAAATGAGTAAATTGAGTGAGATTTTCTGTTAGTGGGTCTTGAGTCACAGAGTTGACTGTGATGCCAACAGATTAAACGAGCAAGGAAAAAGTGTGAAACCATGGCATAAGGACCTTACGAATGGCCTTATCTTTTAATCCTGAGTATTATGATTTTAATAAGGAGTTAATTTTCTGCCATCAATCTCATGTCAGAAACAAGTAAGAACCTTTGAAAACCATGTTTATAATTTCTGCACTACTGAGTTTCAAACACATTGCCCAGTGATTCTAAACTTGTAATGGGGTCCCAGTAGCCTGTATACATGCTGAACAATAAAGACAGATTTATAGAGGTACACAGCTATAACAGTCTCTTTTTTTTTTTTTTTTTAACTACACATTCAAAAGCTTCTTACAAATCTGCTGAGACTGTAAATCAAACCCAGTTATTTACTTCAAAGCAGTTAAGTCATCCACTGTTAAAATTAAAGCATAATTCAGCTGCAACAGGCATCCCATCAAGCATGTGGACTGAGAGAACCGCTGCCGGGAAAACAACGTGGCCACATTAGGTGTAACACTTGCCTCGTTTAACCACCTTCCATCAAAGGCAAAAGTCTGCAACCTTCCACCTTCCTAGGACTGCCAGCCACACGTATAATGAACTTCATAAACCACCGTCACAGGAAAATAAGGTCGCTTCCCATAAGTACACAGAGCAGTAGATTATTACGATTTTAAAGATATGCCAATAAAATATGGAGTTACTTTTGTGAAACAAAATATTTAAGGAAAGTGACTTCCAGAGAAAGTTTGAACAGTTTAAAAGCAGAGGTAGGCAACAGTGCTTTAAGAACACTTTTGGGAGGATATAGTAGAAATAAATTATCTCCGTCAGCTTTTAAACAAAGTGTTAGGGGACAGAGGAAACTCACATTGCACAGTGTTTGTCAAAGGTAACACTTCTCAGCCAACACTGGATCACAGGATCTGGAGTGTGCTGTGGCTTCTTGCAGATAAAATGCGGGTCATAATTGTGTAGGATAATTTCATTTTGAGGATGCTACAGTTGCCATTAGTAGTATATGCTCTAGACAGTATGAATATGCAGTACATGACGTGATCTAGTCCTATAAATCAATCTGTTTCTTCTCCCCAAAAGGCATTATTACAATTAATTTTAATCAGTAGGTAATACTGAACATAGAGTATGTCATTTTGATATATATTCATATTGGGCACAAAAATCTTTATCTTAATCTCAAACATATTACAGGAAAAGGAGAAGACATTACACTATGCAAATAAAATTTTTGCTAAAAAAAAATTATTACAGAACTTGTTTATAATATAATTAAAATCTGGATAAGGAGTCCAACTGAAATCCAGCTTGAGAATTAAGAGATTACTAGACAATTTAAAAATATCTTCAATTATAAAAAAAATATAACCTACACACTTAGAAAACATATACCTCATTGTTCCACATAATATCTCTGAAACAAAGCTACATCATGTACCTTACTGGATGAGAGCCTCTTTTTTTTAGGGTTGCTAAAGAAAGAAAGAGAAATTGCTCCATATATTAAAGGACATTATTCAGCTGTTTTCTTCATCTTTTTCCCTCCCTGTAACAGAGGAATCACTGTCACCACCTGATGCCATCAGCATGCTCCTACTTCTGCAAAACACTCAAGCCCACTGTACAGCATTAGTGGGTGCTGTACTTGCCTCATATTATAGTTTGAGCAAAACAAACAAATAAAACCCTTCTAGTCTCTGCATGCTGACACTACTGACTATAACAAATGCATACTCATGTAATCATTACCTCATCCCCCTTTTCACATCTTTTCAATATCAAAATAGTAACATTTGAGAAGACTGTTATTTATTATATCTGACCTGGCCAACACAGCAGACAACTGCCCAGACTTAAAATACAGGCATCGTTGGTGCACTTAAAAAAAAAAAAAAAAAAAAAAAAAAATTTCCTACTAACTTATTTCCAGTAATACAATAAATAAAAATAAAATATGGGTTTAAAGGTAGGCATTAATTATTTTTCTATCCATTTGCAACCAGACATCAGGCCTTTACTTTTTTTTTTTTGTGTATTTATTTTTATCATTATCGCTATAGTGGTGGGATCCAAGTACTGGTCTACCTGAGCATTATCTTAAAACGGAATACCACCACAGTTTCCATTGAACAGTCTCAGAAAGCACTCAAATAGCTGTTGCCTCCAGCAACATGGCTCAAAGTCAATGACCTTCTGTTTGCAGAACTTGAACTTTGCCTTCAGAAAGCTTCCAGACCTTTCCAAATCTAGCCTCTTTAGGAAGATAAGATATATCATTTTAGCATTTCAGTTTTTAAACCTCACAGCATCCCTATGCCATACGGAAATACTGGTATTCTCATTTTACATTTAGAGGGGGAAAGACAAGATTACCTGCTAAATGTCATCCTGTAAGTCTCAGGAAAAACAGTGGTCTCCTGACTACCAGGAGAATACTATCTCCTAAAATTAAATTACTCCAGCGATGAGTGATCCCACAGGGAGCAAGACCCAGGGGGTTAACGCTCTCTGTGTTTAAGAGCGGGGCAGGAGCACAGCAGGGTGCTGCCCTGGCTCTGCCTCACCTTACCTAGCATCCCTCCAGGCAGCACTCCACTCTGCCTCGCATCAGGCTCTCCAGGCAGTTGGACACTTCATGTAGAAGTGTATTGCAATTCTTTTCTGAGCAGCTGTCTTCAAATATTTCTTTTCTCAGTCTGCTTTATGAAAGAATAATTGTCTGTCCAAGTATATGTTTGCAAAAGGAAAAACACCCAAAACTCTGTGACCAATTATTTTGGCAGATACAGAACACAGATTACAGTGCATTCACAGACTGCTATAAAATATTTCCCCACTACTTCATCTTATTTGAGTCTCCTTTTCCCAATGGAGTTATTTCTGAAGTGAATGCAGTGGTTATGACTATTTAAAAACAAATCTCAATTTTGCAATCAGTTGAGCGGATTCAATGACTAACCATTAGATCCTTGGAAGACTCTTAAGATGAAAATACATATTTTCAGTATATTCTTAACTAGAAAAGAAATAGCATTGATCTTTTTAAACACATTATATTGATCTCCTCATAGATAGACATAAAAATACTCCCTCATATTAAAAAATGGAACAATATACTTAAGTCAAATATCAACACACGACATGCAAGCAAGTCCAAAAGAGCAAGAATCCCTGGGAATGCAAATTGTGGCAGGTATCCCCACTAACTCCTCAACCAGATCATTATTTTTGCTTGTATAGTGTGACAGAGATTTTACGCAATTACACATGCAAAGACTATCCAAACTTTATCATCAGCTTGAGAACTGTCGCGGTGAATGCCTAACCCAACACATCAAACTGCAGCTGTTCTGTGACATGTTGATAAAATGCGGGGCTTCAGCTTTGTGCAAACAGACCAACCCTTTTGCATATTCTCCCCTTCTTCTCTCATTTAATTACTTACAATGATTAAAACACTTTTCTCCAGAAATCAGAAATTTATATAGCTTAAGACCAACTTTAGCAAAAGTGATTTAATCCACTTACAAGATTTGTTACACCTAATTTTTCAATTTCAGAGTAAGTGCTTCACTAAAACCACCACCATTAAAAATTTTAAAGCAAAACCAAGATTTTATTTTATTCAACAAATAGTGAGAAGGATAGGATTTGTCCTTCCATTTTATTTATTTCACAATGTTGACATGATCCATACGGTTTTCAGCATTTCAAGTTCTACTCCAAAGCTGAAGTGAACAGAATGTTTTAAATCAAATTTGCTCAATTCTAAGGAGAAATCCACAACGTATATTTTGTGGACGGAGAAGACAAAAATATTTCTGAGCTGGAGATAATGCTTTTTTGAGCTAGTTATTGCTTCTGCCATTCAAATAAGTTAAAAACTGAGAAGAAGAAATCACGTATTATACCTCCAAATCAGATGGTGGTTTTAATTTGTCGTGTCCACCATAGTGTAAATAATAATCACAGTTCCATCAACTTTTGCAAAAATGCAATTCCTCTTCCTCGAAGAGCTCCTGATAAAGTACTAAGTGAAGAACAAGCGTTTGATTTTATTCTGACCCACACAAACCCTTCGGTGTGTCTCCATCCCAGACCACAGCACAGCAACACCCTGGCGATAGCGAGTGCTGAGAGCAGACTAGCCCACAGCCTACAGTGACATAGCTTATATAATTTCTTACAAAGCAATGACAAGGATGCTGCAACTGTTTTTTTTTTTTTTTTTTCACTTATCAGATAAGTAGCTTCTGATTTCACATTTACTCAGATTAATGCCATTTCTTATTAATTTACGAAAAGCATGATCTTTATTTACCCTTTACCCTGTAGGAGTACAAGGCATTAGATCAAAGTATGAGTTGCAAAACACAACCATTAGTAGAGGCCACCAGCTAGATCACGACTTGTAATACCTGTGGTTTTATTCTACTCCTCTTTTCCTTGCACAGGATACGTAAACAGTTGTTTGTTTGTTTGTTTGTTTGTTTTCTTTGTGCTGCTTCCCCAAAAACACACAGCAGGCAGAGTGGTTTGCACTACTATGCATCTGCCACAGTACAACTGTTTAAGTCCTTGCTCATACTAACAGGGGTTGTGCCAGTCCACCGTCGGTCACTACGGTCCTGTATGCAGCAGATACAGCACAGTGCACTCCTAAAACTTCTCAGGCTCTTTGCTGAAAACATACCGTTTCCTTATGATATTAGCTATTGGATAAATCTCTATCTAGGATAGACTTTGGTCTGTAATTGCTCAAGCGCTTCATAGCCAATATCATATAATCAAAACACGATACCAGTTATGATGTTGGATGTAAACAACTACGAACAATGTAAATTAAATTATTAAATAAATTGTTAACAATGTAAATTATTTTTCAAGAAGGCCCAGACTGTTATTTTTTAATTTTATTGCAATATTTGTGCAACTTGTGTTCTATGATCTGTGTCTCAGAGAAAAGTCCCTTAGAGGCAGAAGAACTAATTTTAACGACATGATCCGAAGCACATTATGCAAAAAGGAAGGTTTCTTGAGTTCTTCAGTTGGCTGTAGTGAGGCTTTTTTTGGATTAAGTCTGAATGAAATATTTGCTGTAATAGGGTAATATCTGGAAGTAAGTTGCAAATTTGCTGACAATTAGTCTAATTGAAGCAAACTTGATTAGCATCGTGTGTGACATAAATTTACGAAGAAATATCTCCAGTTAGGAAGAAAACCACTAGCTATATCTTTAAAAATGTGAAAGTTATAAATAAAATAATAAAGAACCAGTAGAAAATGAAAAAGTTCATGCATATATAATTTGTTGCCGCTATCCAACACTAAAATATGAATCAGATATTTTATTGCCATTGAAGATAGCTTATAACAGTGTTCCTGGAGCCTCAAGTTCACAACCAACTTTAATGAATTTGTCAGGTTACAACTATATGTCTTCTATATATCTCCTCTATACATGTCCTTCCTTAGAAGAAAGACAGAAGACAAGTTTCCATGAATTCTGAGGACATCTCAAGAGCCTGAAAGGTGTAGCACAAAGAGTAGACAACTTTAAAAATTGCTGTAGCTGGACAGTTGCTTAGACGCTGTATGGGACCAAAAGGGGATAAGATTTTTAGTTGTAGAAGGCAACACCATTCTGTTCTTGTTTCATGTGCAGCACGTTACAAAAACAAGGACTTTCTGGTTTCACCTGACAGCAAAAAAACCTACTCAACAAGTACTGGGATCAGAGGAGCAAGGGAGCATCTTTCCTGATCTCTGAGAAGGCTGCGCTATGTAAATCCCTGCATTTCCCTGAACATTGGCCCATTATTGAAGCCCACAGTGAAGCCACAGAAGCAGAACAAATTCAGTTTTTGTGAAAATCGTATTACTAAGAATAGTTCCAGTGGCTACCACGTAAAAACCAAAATGAACCTAACATGGTGCATCAGCATGTCAAAGGCTTATGGGAAAATGTGTGCCAGTCCCATAAAACATGCATTACTTAATTCCACATTTCAGAAAAAAAAAAATATTACTGGTGGTTTGTGGGTTTTTTTGATAGTTTTTAAACTGACATTTCATTATTCTTGTATCTGGGGATATAAATGCATCTCTAAAATATTCATTACAAAATTGTGCATTTTATATTTGCAGCAACCTAGTTATCTCTACACTAGATCTTTACAGCCCCCACAATCATTTTAATCTGTCATCTTCAAAACCTTGTTAACAAAATACAAATGTTACTGCTGTACAAGCAGTATAATAATACAATTTAACAGAGAGGAAGAGTCCCTCAGCCTCATGCCTGATAAAGATAAATTTACATGGTTACTGATATTCTGACAAAATGTCCATTTTTTATTTACAACATCCTGCTGCTGTGGGAGATAGCCTCCTTGCTGTCGGGTTCCCTCCCTGGCACAAGCGCTTTGCTATCAAGGAAGCGTTGGGATGTGAGGAAGGCACATCAAAGATACAGTCCTGTCTCATGGTTAGGACAGTAATGAAGGAAGCTAATAAAGATGGAAGGCCAGGAATGGTCAGCTAGGAAGACCAGAGTATGACTATTCAAAAGCATATAAAAAGAAAACAGCATGCTAGCTTGGATAAGAGCAGAAGCAGAGTTTTGACTGATGACAATGACAGATCAGTTGTGGAAGCTGGATAAGTAACAAAGCTTGAAGAAACAGCAGTGTTGTATCTTTGAATGACTGAAAAATTCCACTCTTGGCAATTAACAAGCAGTTAATGAACAGTTCTTATGTCAAAAGGGATTAAATGAAGGTAATCTAATTTTGGAGGGAAATGTCACCAATTCAGAGTGTCTGCCATGGAAGCTTGTGCCTGAAAACAGCATAATGCAGTGTTACAGGGACACGAGTCAAGCTGGTAGCACAATCCTCTGAGTCAGATTGAATGGACTGTATCCAAAAGATGCACCAAAAGCAGACAGATCCTTCACAGCTAACATTTAGAAGCTTCTAATATATGCAAGGATCTCTGCTATACAGATCATATCTTAACTTTTGTGCAAACACCACCAAGCACTGAAATATACACCCCAATATTTGAATACAATTCATTAAAAAAAGATAATGGATTTGCAATACCCACTGTGGTCAAAGGATTAGATCCAACTGATTGTGCTTGTTGGAACAGAAAGGCTGAATGAATGTGTTCAACAAAAAGACATGAACTACCCTTCTAGTAAACGTATTAAAATCCCAAGAGCCATCCAGGAAGTCATGAGGGAAGACTAAAGAAAGATGTAGTCTTACCCATCTGACAGTGATGGGCCCATGGAACTACCTAAGACGGAGGCTGAACCTGGTTCCCCGTTAGGCATCACCGAGTTCCTCAGCAGTGGTCTGTGCCAGAACCTGTATGAGATAATGTCCGCAAGTCCCCTGGAAGATGACGTGGATAACAAGGTGATAAAGTCCAACAATAAAAATAAGGTTTCCAGAATAGTACAGAAGAGGGTCGGATTGGAAGAACTGCAGGACCTCAGGCAGCTGAGTGACTGGGCAGTAAAATGAGACGGGGAATTCAAGCTGAATAAATATGAAATTCACGAGAGAAGTGTCCTAGCTTTGTATAGTTAATGATGGCTCTGTCTAGAGCATTTAAGAATGAGATAGTGACACCATAAAAATTCTTGCCTTTGGACAAAATAAGAGAAGTCACTATCCCTGAAACAGCATTCGTCCCGTCTTCCCATCAAGCAAGAACAGCCAGGGCTCTAGCAGTGCCAAGAAGATACTATACACAGGACAAGTATATTGTGATATTTCTTTAGGATACTCTTCTCACATCCTATTCTGGCTCCCATCACTGTACCAGATGCTCTGAACACTACTGAAGTGCCATTTGAGGTATGGTGTCAGGAGGGATAAAATACCACCAGGTGGCAAAGCTGAACACCAGCGTTGCAGGATTTGTACTGGTTTACAGTGATAACTGAACGCCAAGAAAACCTGAATCAAATACCATCCAAGCAGAAAATATCATGCTCTGAAGAATCATCCCAGAAGAGATTTTGTTATTCTGCAGAAGAATAGCGGCTAAAACCCAGGCTGCGTTGCCTGGTGCTTGTTTGGAGAGCACGTAAGGTGCTTGCTGCTTGTAATGATGTAGATGCAAAATCTCTGTTAAAACGAGGAAGAAGGAGACTCTGTCATCCAGAAGATGCTGCTTTTGCCAACTCCCCACTCCAACACACAAGAGTATTAATATAAGACTGCACATCATGGCTTTGGAAGGGCAGAAAGTTGTGAGAGATTTTCCACCCTGGTGCCATTAAATATAATTTTTGCTATGTTGGTCCTAAAGATGACAATTTACATAATGATTGTCCCTGGAAGTCTTGCTCTACTAACTGTGAGTGGACTGTGAGCTTCTGTAAAGTGTCAAGAAGCACGCCTGTTATTATGGGTAGTGGTTGTACAAACCTGCCTTATGTGAGAATCTTCCCTGAAAGTCTACTTGGCTATGACATAGTCTATGTAAATCTTTCCAAAAGGAAATCTTCCAGCTTCTCTTCCAAAAATTCCTTGGTCTTAAAAAGACAAAGACGAGCCAAGATGCCAATGCCTGGCCTTGGCTAAGAGAAGAATGCCTGTGCTGACACTGTCATGCCTACTGAAACCTATCCTTATTTAAAAGAATAAACCCATCTAACAAAATGTATCCATGATATAATATATCTTACAAGCCCAAAACTAGCTTAATAACTAAGTACTGGAGTTGCACCCCATTTTCCTGCAGCAAGCAACACCTGAGTGCAGGATCACAGCAAACTGAAGTCATATTGGACTGTCTTTTGAGGGAGAACGCCAGCTACTATAGGGCTTTCTTCTGTGAATCCAAAGCTTATGCTCACTACCTAGAGCTGGTACTAGATGACCTATCATGCAAACAAAGTCATTTTCATAGTCCCTGCTTTCCTAAATGTAGTCCTTTGCGTTAAAAATATGAACTACATTCTTTGATCCTAATGACAAGACTTACTTGCCTTCACTAAACCAAAAACTTTGAATAAGTCTCAATCTCTTTGTGTAACTTACAACTGACTTTTCTACTACTTTTTGTGTCACATGCAGATAAGATGTTTTCTTCCATTAACAAAAAGAGATTAGAAAACTGGAAAAAAAAACAACCAAACAAACAAAAAAAAACCCAAAAGAACCCCCTACACACCATAAAAATTCCATAAAAACTGCTAAGAACAATTTTCTTTTTTTTTTCCCCTTAATACTTCTAGGTATATCCTCTTTCTGATTACATGCAAACACCAAAAAAAGACTTTCCTATCAAGAACAGACCTTCCATTTTTATGTGAACAACTCCATGGGCATGACTATTTACTTGGCTTGAGCTGCCAGAGAATGCAACTGCACTTGAAAATGCTCAGGCTGAAATTCTTGATCAAGAGTTAAAATGACTTAATGTGTCTCATAGATATAGTGCTATATAATGAAGAGAAACAACAGCACAAGTCACCTGGTGGGTAACAGAAGGTGGAGAGAAGATAAGGAACAATTTAAAACTAAAACTCAGTTTTTCAGTAGTCACAAAATGACAGACTCCTGCCATGTCCTTGTAGGTGTACCTCCAGATATGTGTCTGGAAGAGAAGATATTAATCAGGTGGATAGTTTCTGCATTAAGTACTGGGAAAAAAAAAAATCTGCAACAGGTGAGCTCTAATGGAACCTTTGGAAGTTATTATTCCCATAAGGAGCATCATGCTGTCCCTGCTGTCTCATGCCCAAGATCCCCCAGTGAACCAGGCTGTTGAGACCATTCAGCGCCGGGTGTAAGAAGGAGCACAACAAAAGCAGCTTTCCCACTACTTGTCCCTCAGAAGATGTGCTCAGACCATGGCAATTGCCACTGCTCTGCTGCAGCAACGCAAGAGGGTCTGTGGTCTGTAAAAAACACCACCACAGCTAAATCTGCTAGATTTTGTCAGTCAGAGCTCCAAACCTGACTCCAAGCGATGCTTCTCTATGTCTCCAAGCACTATTTCCCAAATAAAAATTAAACAAGAAGACTGCATTCGATCCATGTCCACGGCAATTTATATTCTTCATTTAAACAAGACTGAACAATTATAGTGAAGTTTCAGAAAAATATTAGAGACCACAAGCTGGTGTGTAGTAGCACTATGAAAAATGGTTAGCTCATTAATTCCAGGCACTGTATTCATTTCAAGCCTATCATACAGCCTGTATTTTACAAACAGATGCACTAATGCAGATCCGAACAGCACAGAGATTAGGAATTCTCATCACATGCAGAGAATAGAGGGAGAGGAACACAGGAGAGAGCTGGTGGAGAGCTACAAAACATAGTGCCAAGGTCCACTGTGATGATGAAGATAAGTGACACAACACACACGTACAGTTCAATACAAAACAAATTTTGCTAAGGACTGTAGTTAATTTGATTGTTCTTACTAAAAGGCAAAGAAAATGAAATATCAATAACAGAGTGAAATAAAAAAGCACAATCAAATACTATCACCAAGATTGCTAAGACTCTTAGATATCTGAAGTATGAAAAGCCCTGTAAAATACAACATTAAAAAAACCCAAATAACAAAAAGCCAAACTCTCAATAAAGTCGGAAGAAGGAAAAAAACACACTACTGCACTTTATACCTAGGATAAGAGAATCCTCTGAAAGTAGAATAGTCACAATGAGTGGTGAACAAAAAAAAAAAAAAAGAAAAAATCAAGCCTACTTTTGTTTGGTTGGGTTTTTTTTAAATTTAATTTTCTATTGCAGTAAATATATAATTACGAAAACAGGTTAAAAAAAAATCCTCACTCTGCAGAAGTGACCACATTTTTCAGCAGCTATCTTGACTGTCTAAAGCACAACCTCTGTGGATAATTTATGATTTTGACATGTGTCTCTAAGAGTTATAATAAAATTAGTGATTTGAATATTCCTGAACAGGATGGTCAGAGAGTTTGAGATCCATTCAGAGCTATTGTTTGATGACCATCTCTAACTAAAAGGATATTTCAAAATCCTAGATCCAGTGTAAAACAGTGGAGATTCCAGATCTGAGTTTTGGAAACCTCTTGTTAACCTCACCATTATACTCCTCCATGCTGTGGTTTATAACTGATCTGTGTACATCTCTCTTGTGAAAGATGAAGAAAATGTTGTGGGGTTTTTTCAACTGCATGCTATTTTGCAGTCTGTTCACATGAGAATGTGTAAGTGGCTGAACACCTCCTTCAGAAGATAACACTGTTCCACAAATTGAAAAGCTGATTGAGAAATAATGCTGTAATGCCAAAGAATAATTCAGTATGATGAGTTTAGGGTTTTGTTTTGTTTTGTTTTTTTCCAGTAAATCAGGAAATATTTTGTTATTTTCAAGAACCAACCTATGATGGCTGACGTGTTTTTTTAATTCGCTGTTAATATTGTCCCAGTAGCAAACAATCATTTTCAATCTTTATGTAGCACCACCTTGCCAGAGAAAAGGAAGTATTTTACATTTCTTCTTCTATTGCACTGCTGGTTTTGTAACTTCCACACATTATATTTCATCTATAAAAATGCACAACTTTAAAAACTTTGCATAGATATATTGCAACTCATACTCAATATATATATGTGTGTATATATATATATATATATATAGGAGTGAGAAACATAAAAGTGCTTCAGTATGAGTTGCAATATTTAATGCCTTAAGACTATTTTCAACAGTAAGCCCCAAAAATACTTCTGAAGGCTCCTAAAACAGTTCGCCAAGACAGACACCACAGTTTTGGTAAAACACTGTCAAATACTTACTGTGAAGATACTGAGCAACATTTATTATCCACTCATCTGTTAATGTCCCAGCTTTGGTCATCTTGGTACACTTCAGCTGACTTGCAAGATCTCTTGATTCAATCCAACATATGGTGTCCTCTTTGTAGCTGTAGTCTAGTGTCAGAATTGTAGATCCTTTTACAGGAGTTCGGGCTGACGTTTTGCTCCCATTCAGACAGAACACCTCAATTGTTTCAGAGCTTGCAACCAGAAGAAGAGGAGGTCTATCAGCAGGCTCTAAAAACAAAGTAAAGAGAATTTAAAGGGTTAACAGGCTGTGTATACCATATTTATCTTTTTAGTTTTAATGTCGTTTTTAATGTTCTTACCTGCATGTTTTAAGAGATATAATAAATTGGTTTTGTTTTTATTTCCATAACTATCATATATTCCAAATTACTAGTCTATTTTATCCTGCTGTTCTAATGGCTCACATCATTAAAGAAAATTAATTACCCTAGCCCCACAGCTTCTGTTTAATTCCAAGTATCATTATTGCAACATTTTTCATGCCTAAGTCATAAAATGAAATACAAGTTATGCAAATTATTTCTCTCCAGATTACTGACACTTCTAAAAGAATGAAAGCCAGGAAAACCTGCAGAACTCACGAGTACACATGAAATGGCAAAGTGCTTTTCATATTAGTTTGTAAAATGAGACAAAAATTAAGGAGTGGATGCTGCTAAAAAAAAAAATAACCAAAACCCATCCTAACAAAAAAACCCAAGGTAGCAAAACCTGGCCACATCTTATAGATGATGGGCCTGATACCATGCATTAGAAAGGAGCATCATGTGATGGAGTGTCCTGACAGCAAAAAGGGAACAGAGAATGCGTAGTTTCCATTCTGGGTTACCATTAATGCCACAATAAATAAACAAGCAGAAAATATGGAGAAGTCTTTCATATTCAGATATTATGTGCAACTTGAAGTGTTGTCACATTCACCCCAATCACTTTGCCTAGAAATCCTTCCTAATTTATAGAAAATATTTGAGCAATGTGTGAATAATGAAGGAGATAGTAATCCCCCAATAGTGAAGAATATGTATCTTGAAATACAAAATGTTCCACTTCAAGTTAAAACTTGAAAAAGTTAAGCTATTGACACAGAGAAAGAAACAATTTTCATTGAGAGAAAATATTCTTAGCACTATGATGCACGTTATCAGGCACATGAGCAGCTGTTCTTGCTTTAGATGTATCTTTAATTACATTACTGCCTCAAACATCCAGGGCTGGTTTGAAATTATGCATCTGACTTAGTCAACTGCAAATGAATATTAGTCTCTGTATGATGAGGAGTCTGTTATATGTGGTGCCGAAATCGAGTGACATCTTGTTCTAGATCTAGACTAGTACTTTAAACTGAAATAAGGTTCCCATTAATCCAGAACTGTCAAGGGACATCTATACAAAAAAAGCGTATGCCAGCAGTTTCTCTTTTGTTCCTGGGAAAAACTCCTTCATTAGAAACAGTAGGGTAACATTGCTTTGCTTCAATTTATATTGAAGAACTGCTGTTGACATAAAATATTTTGTGAATTGGCTGGGGGAAAAAAATAAATATGACAGTTGTATGGGTTTAAGATGGAGGGTAGAAAAACTGTTTCCTGAAAAATCCCCTTCCTATTAGACGTTGTTCAGCATTCAGAGTCCTGCTCTAACCGAGACTGAGCTGATGAGAAGATTCCCTGGGAGAGGAAGATATGGTGACCCTAGAAATTGCTTCAGGCTTAACCAGAATAATAATTATATCTAATTTTGCAATGAGGTATGCTGATGTGTATCACTTAATGGAAAGTTGTCCTTTGCAACATGGTTAACACCACTGCAGCATGTCTATTTGTCCTGTTCATGTGTTAAATTAAATAATGTTGTCAAGTGTGCAAACTTATGGATGTTGTATTTAAAAAAGGTACCCTAAAACACAGAAACTCACACTGCAGTTGCAAGCACATGTGAAAAATATTTGTGTTGCCAAGTCAAGAGCTCTCACCCCAATGTAATCTGCTTGTATTCAAAGGAATAAATCAATGTTGAAAGGCTGCATTGAAATCAATCAACATTCTACTTAATAAAGTTTTCAAAATTTTACTAAGCAACTCCTGCTGTCTAAATGGAGAAAAAAAAATTTACACAAATACAAGGATTTGACAATTACTACTTCATCAGCAAGTCTGACTAAAGAGAGAAAAAAAAAAAAAAAAGCTTCAGTGAAGACAGTGCTCAGTGGTCTCACTCAAATCCACAGAAGTAGGTGACGAATTCTGTTCTTTGTGACCATCTGCTTTTATTTAAACATATCTTTTGCTGACTTTTTTTTTTTCTTTTTTGGTTATCTAAGAAAGTTGTTTCCTATAATGGATCAGCATGTAGTCTCTCTAAAGTGGATTTCATTTACTCTTTTCCTATTTTTTCTCATTCCATAATGTATATTCTACCTTGTAACATACTTTTCCCCTCCCCAGTAGATCCCACTCTGACATCTGCAAACCACACTCCTGTAGCATTACTTCGTGAACTTACTGACTGTCATCTGCCTCAAATTCACTTCCACCAATACACCAGCTAGATACATATTTTTTTTTTTAATTTTTTTTTAAGGGATTAAACTTATTAGTGAAACAACCCTTTGTAGGGTAAGCCATGAGTGCAGCTCTCTATTCCTGCTTTGTCCAAAAGAGAAGGCAGTGGGGCTCTTAGGAAGCAATTTTGAATCTGCCAGGTAGGTCCATTTGCAGTCAAGAGGTGGCTGGCACATGTACATCTCTCTTTCCCACCTTTCTTATAAATTTCTGCTAGCCATCAGAAGAAGAGAGCCAGACTTAAGAACTTCTGTCTCTATCACCCACTCACCCCTGAGAGTTTCCAGACTGGTACAAAAGGTGTGTTTCCTTCAGAATCCTGCTAACATTTGGGATTTTCATTTTCCATCTCACAGCTCTGTGCTCCCTTCCCACAAAATAATACCACTGCCTAATTCTGGATTCAATCACTTTTTTTTTTTTTCCCCAACCAGCAGCAGTGTGAGAAATTCTTTATTACTATTATTTTTTGCTCTTATACTTTGTGTTAAATAAGATACACTTAAGAGAAAGCCTCCAAGAGGAGGCAGCTGCCCCGGAGCTGTTTCCAGGTTCAATTGTCCGAGGCTGCAATAGAGAACCAGATCCCTTCTCGCACCGTTTTAAACTTGACCTATTGAAAACTGCAATAAGGATTTAATACCTCACTAAACTCCACAGAAAGGTTTTATTTTATTATTAATGTCTAAAACATAAGGGAATTCTGAAAAAAAAGAATTAGTGTCAAACCTCTTGAGCAAGAGCTGTAATCAAAGCTGGCTGCAGACAAAGGACTCGTGGCACTGCTAAGAGGCTCTGCTCAGCAGGCATGCTCAAACATTAAAAATACATCTGCATTCTGGCAAAACTTACCCAGAAACTAGATTACTGAGCTTGAAATTATATTTTTCAAGCAGCCCATACATGCAATAATTCAATGGATTGAATCAGTTAATCATGTTTTGTCACAGTAGGGTAGGTAACCTGCTTATTTCAGTGTTGCTCAGATAAAGGCTGATTTCATAATTATGTCTTAAAAAAAAAAAAAAAGACGTGATGGTTTTAACCTTGGCTGAGAGCCAACTCCACACAGCCGCTCTCTCCCCCATCCCCAGGGATTAGTGATAAAACTATACAAAAAATATTAAATGTTTCTACAAGAAATAAATATATATATACACATATTTACAGCATCTTACTGTATTGTATAATGCAGATGAAAAACAAAAAAAGAAGACAAAAAAAAAATCACGTCTTCTCCCTCACAAAAACTGCCTGTGTGTTTCTCAAGAACAGAATCTCCAAAGCTTAAAAGTTTAGTGGACAGATCTAGGATGTGTTACAGTGAGCTGACAGCAGCTTTTCAAATAACTGGACTTTGTGTGTGTTATTCTTTCACTAGTTTTCTTCCTTTTTTTTTTTTTTTTTTT